>NC_034590.1:157433159-157438447 GCF_900095145.1 Mus pahari | reverse complement strand
GGACTGTGATAAACTACCCCCATCCCAGAAACCCTGTCTCGAAAAACAAAAAAAAAAAAAAAAAAAAAAAAAAGCATTGGGTATTTTGATTCCTGAAATTTCTAGCTTTGATTTGCCCAATGATCTTAGCATGACGCTCCTGAGAACCAACACCAGTTGTCTCTTTATCCATTCGTCTACTGGGGCTCCTCCTGCTTTCAATGTTTTGATCGCTCCCTCACATTTGGTATTTGCATTTTCAAATGCCAATATCTCTATCAATGACTGTCTGGTTTCAGAGTCTAATATGGCTCTACAACTGAACCCGACCTCTGTAAGAATTCTGTAAAGGCTTCTGTAGAACCCTGTATTACCTTAGTAAATGAGGTGGATTTCGATCCTGCCAATTCTCCAGGTTCCTCAGTCATATCCCAAACTCTTAAAGCTGCAACACAACATTGTTCTTTGGATTGCAGAAGACCACCCTGCAGCTGCTTCTGATATTTTACCAACCTCTTTAAACATTGCTAAACAATCAAAACCTGCCTTTTCCTCATTACATTAGAAGCAAGAGTTACTAATAATGTCTAAGCCACATTGAGTACCACCCGTAGGCATAGATTTTTTTCAAAACCTACTTTTAATAAGGATTGTTTTTGTTTGTTTTGTTTTGTTTTTGTTTTTTCGAGACAGGGTTTTTCTGTATAGTCCTGGCTGTCCTGGAACTCACTCTGTAGTCCAGATTGGCCTCAAACTCAGAAATCTGCCTGCCTCTGCCTCCCAAGTGCTAGGATTAAAGGCATGTGCCACCACACCCGGCTTAATAATTCTTAAATGCTTCAAGCTCACTTCAAGCTCCCTTCTAGTCCACCACCCACCAGAGGGAGTAGAAAGGAAAGGTTAATAGGGCAAAGGAGGATGTGCACCTGTTTAGAAATAGTTCTTTGGAGCAAATCCAATTTGCATTGTCAGGATATCAGCAGTTCAGGTCCCACGAATCAGCAGATGCAGCTCAATCCACTCACAAACACCATTCACAAATCAGCAATGGCAGGTCACGAAAACACCATTCACGAATCCCTAGAACACTACCAGAAGTTTTCTGGGGCACTTCTCTCTATGAAGTCATGACAAATGATGACCAACAAAGAAAGGTAAGGCGTACCAATACCACCCAGCATCGTCAGTGAAGACAAGTGTCAGCAAAGCCCAACAATGACCAACAAAGAATGGCAAGCCATACCAATACAACCCAGCATCATCCACTGTCTGTTGGGCTTTATTTATACTCTTTCCAAACATCACGTGTTCTCACAAGTCTCCACTATAGCAAAACAACACATGCCTCTTTTCCAGGCTGCTTCCAGAAAAACACCACATGTCTGTTCTTAGTAAAACATCCTCCCACATGCCTGCTTCAGCAAAAACATCCTCTCATAAGACAGTTTCCAGAAAAACATCACACAACACAACTGAGTCTCCAAGGAAACCAGAAATTTCCACTCCAAGAATTCGAAATCATTAGCATAATATGGAAATCTCCCAAAATGTTAAGGATGACACATAACTTCTCTTGACTGTTTATGAAAAAAAGACAAAAATAAAAATTGAAAACAAGCTGGGCATGGTGGCGCATGCCTTTAATCCCAGCACTTGGGAGGCAGAGGCAGGTGGATTTCTGAGTTGAGGCCAGCCTGGTTTACAGAGTGAGTTCCAGGACAGCCAGGACTACACAGAAAAACCCTGTCTCGAAAAACAAAAAAAACAAAAAAAAATTGAAAACAAAATTTATAATCAAAACAGAAGCAGAATGTAGACTTGGAAAATTATAAAATGAAATCATATACAGAGCATGGTAGTTCTTGCCAACAGTCACAATTATGGGAGGGGGGCATTGAGGCAGGAAGATCACTTGAGTTCATTAGTTAAAGGCTTGTTTGGACAACATAGTAAAACCTCATCTAAACACACACACACACACACACACACACACACACACACACCAAAAACCAATGACCCAAGTATGCCTGCATTCATACCTGTGGGCCAAGAACTAGAGAGCTTGAATTAGGAAGATAAGTTTGAAGCCAGACGGGCTATGCAGTGAGATATATCCAGATCAGCATAGGCTACATGGCAAGACCCTAACTCAAAATAAATGAGTAAGTGCTGGAGAGATGACTCTGTGGACAAGATTGCTTCCAGAGGACCAGTATTTGATTCCCAGCACCTATATAGGGCAATCCACAGCTGCTAGTAACTCCAGCTCAGGTGACCAGTGCCCTCTTCTGGCTTCTTCAAGCATCAGCAGACACACAAGAACTTAGTCAAGCACACACTTTTGGTTTTTTTTAAGATTTATTTATTTATTTCTTGTGTGTGGGTACACTGTAGCTGTCTTCAGACACACCAGCCAGAAGAAGGCATTGGATCCCCATTACAGATGGTTGTGAGCCACCATGTGGTTGCTGGGAGTTGAACTCAGGACCTCGGAAGAGCAGTCAGTGCTCTTACCTGCTGAGCCATTTCTCCAGTCCAAGCACACACTCTCACATGTAAAAGGATTTTTAATTATATGATTATTAAGCTAGAGGAGAGAGAACGTTTTGGTACACATGCCACAGCATTTGTGTGGAGGTCAGAGGGTAGCTTTTAGGAACTGTTTTCCACAACGTGTGACTCTGGGATCACACTCAGGTCATCAGACTTGGCAGCAAGCATCTTTTCCCACTGAGCCATCTTGTTGAGCTAAAATTAGTGATTCTTAAATACACTTCTCTCTGTCATTTATTTATTCCTATTTTATGTATAAGAGGAGTTTGTTTGTTTGTTGTTTGTTTGTTTGTTTCTGAGACAGGGTTTCTCTGTGTAGCCCTGGCTGTGTAGGGGGAGTTTTGCCTGCACACATGTATGTGTACTAAGCTTGTTCTAGTTCCCTTGGTGAGGACATTTTGTGGGCAATGTTTTATCACTATAAAATAAATTAAGGGCTGGAGAGATGGCTCAGAGGTTGTGAGCACTGACTGCTCATCCAGAGGTCCTGGGTTCAATTCCCAGCAACCACAGGTTGGCTCACAACCATCTGTAATGGGATCCGATGCTCTCTTCTGGTGTGTCTGAAGAGAGCAACAGTGTACTCACATAAGATAAATAAATCTTTTTTAAAAAATAAATTAATTAAATTAAAAGTTTCTGCAAGTTGAAGAACCAACCCACTGTAAGAATACTACAAAAAAATACTTTTAACCTGTATTCATTTATAATGCATTCCTTAAAATCATTAGTTATGTTGTAGTCAAATTAAGCTAAACTTAATATAGGATTGACATTTTCTCCATTGCTGGAGATTTCCCATATCCTGTCTTGGTAATTGTGTTGTTTTCACAACTGCAGGTCATCTTTTCTATTTTAATCTCAAATTCTCAGAAATTAACTGTTTTCTGGTCTTTATCGTGAACAACATTCTGTTTTGGCTTGGTTGTGCAGGTCTTTTGTTTTGTTCTTGTTTTGTTTTGGTTTGGTTTTGGTTTAGTTTGTATTTGACACATGGTTTCTCTGTGTAGCTTTTGGCTGTCCAGAAACTCTCTTTGAAGATCAGGCTGGCCTTGAACTCAAAGAGATCCACTTGCCTCTGCCTCCCAAGTGCTGTAATTAAACGTGTGCACCACTGTTGAGGTGTGTCGTGTGAGGGTGTGTCTCTGTATATTCAGTTGTTAATTCTGTGCCAGCAGAAAGCTATGGCCATCACTAGATACCTTTCCCACTCCATTCCCTCTCCTTGGATGGCATGGTCATCTGAGATCAGACCCCTGTCCTGAGAGAGAAGGGAGGCAGAATGGCCAAGTGATGGAGAGACTAGGCAACGGGTGAGCATAACAAGAAACAGACTTCTCGCCGGGTGTGGTGGCACACGCCTTTAATCCCAGCACTTGGGAGGCAGAGACAGGCAGATTTCTGAGTTCGAGGTCAGCCTGGTCTACAGAGTGAGTTCCAGGACAGCCAGGGCTATACAGAGAAACCCTGTCTCGAAAAGACAAAACAAAACAAGAAACAGACTTCTCAGGAGGTGGGCTTCATTGAGCAGCTCATTTAATTGGGGTAGCAATGGCTCCCTAAACCTTTGGGGACCTGAGTGGGAGCTATGGATGAGTGTACATCACTGCCCAGGTCTAAGGTGCTAGGAACGCCTCATTTGCATAAAGGAGGACTTCCAGGTACTGCTGGACATGACCTTATAAAGGGAAAGGAAGTTTAACCTGGCTACCAGGCTATGTGATCTCTGGTGGGGCACAGGTCTATGTGTGCTGGGCCATGCAGTCCTAGTATAGGGAGGGGCAAATTTAAACCTGCCAATCTCAGGATCAGATTTCTGAGGTTTGGTCATGTCTAGACCCGACTCTTGGCTCCAGGCCTGCTCCTCCTGGTTCCACAGCTCCCCCAGTCCCATCGCTGTGTTTGCTATTTTGTAAACACTCACCTTCCTTCCTTACTGATTGGCATTAATGAAGATCTGATGCCCAATAGCTGAAGGAAGGGAGGGCGGAACTTCCGGGCAGAGTTAGGAACTCTGGGAGGGAGAAAACAGAAGCAGGGGACTTGCCAGCAGGAAACGAAGCTGGTCGGATGTGAACGGGAGCAAAGAGGTAAAGAACTAACCGTGTGGTGAAACGCAGGACTAGAATAATAATAATTCACATTGGGCTAGCTCAGTGTCTGGCCAGCTAAAGACCTAAGCTATAATAAGTACTAAGTCACTGTGTTCGTGCTGGGCATGGTGGTGCACGCCTTTAATCTCCAGCCGCAGTATTTTGTTTTTCTCTGAGACAGGGTCTTCTTGCTGTGCATCCCAGATTAACCTGGTATTTGCTGAGGCTAGCCTCAAACTTATGCCAATCCTCCCCCTGCCTCGGCCTTCTAAGTGCTGAGGTAGCAGGTATATGCCGCCAGGCCAGAGTCACCTTTTCTTTTGCTGCTGGTTTTCTGAGCTTGGATTCACCCTTCTTTAACTTGGGGCCGCTCACCTTGGGAAAGATCAGGTCAGGTCTCTCACCTCTGCCTTCTGTAAGTTCAGCTTGATGGACCCTCCCTCCGCTGTAATCTTTTTGTCCTAGGTTTGCTTCCAGCAAAAACACTTGCCCTGATTTTCTTTTTGTTGTTGTTGTTGAGACAGGATGTCGGGGCTGGAGAGATGGCTCAGTGGGTAAGAGCACCTGACTGCTCTTCCGAAGGTCCGGAGTTCAAATCCCAGCAACCACATGGTGGCTCATAACCATCTCTAACAAGATCTGACGCCCTCTTCTGGAGTGTCT
>NC_034590.1:157404753-157432610 GCF_900095145.1 Mus pahari | reverse complement strand
TCTGGCAGGAGCTCCTTTCAGTAGAACCAGTCTGTGTTCGTGACAACCAGGAATACATAAAGAAAAACTCAAAAAAAAAACCAAAAAAAAAAAAAAAAAAAAAAGCCATTCCCCTGCCAGAGCATGAGGCAAACCATAGCTGCTGCGGACAATTGGAAGTCACATGGTTCAGATGACCTGACGCTGATCCCTGCCACCAGGTAGCAACAGAAAACGGAGTCCATGAAATTGTCCTCTGAGCTTCACACGTGTGCCCTGGACTTCACTTCCTCCGCGTCCTTCCTGTATTAGGTTGTAAAGAGGAACAGAGGAACAGAACTGGTAGAATACACACTCGTTATAAGCTTAGGGGCTAGAGCGATGTCTCAGCAGCACGGGGTGCTTGCGATTTTTACAGAGGACCAGACTGTGGGTTGGGAAACATATAGCTGCTCCAGCCCCAGGGCTCTGACAGCGTTTTTTGGCCTCCAGTGTTGCTGCACACACATAGCAGAGACACAGACACATACATACAAATAAAAACCAAGTGCTAGAGGGGCATTAACTAGAGTGGCATACCTGATAGGGGCTAGGGAGTCCAATAACACAGTCCACACGATGCTAGAGAAGCGGAGAAGCTGGAACTCCTTAGTTCCTAAACTGATGCCTCTGTAGACCCAAGCTGGTGCAGGTGTCCATGTCAGAAGGCCCAAGCATCAGAGGTCTCATGTCCACAAAGGACAGTGTCAACCATAACAATAGCGGCAGAGAAGGACACACTCACCAGTGGAAGCACAGCCAGTGGACAACCCTGCTTTCCCTTAGATAACTTTGTATCTGGGCTTATAACGTGGTATCTGCTCAGAGGGAGGGTCTCTCCCCTCCGGTAGGTAGTCTGCCTTCCCTGGTGAAGGGTTTATTTCTCCCAGTTAATCCATTCTGGAAAAGTCCTCACAGACCTGCCCAGAGGTGTATCTCTTATTTGATTTCTGATCCCATCAAATTAGCCTTCAAGGTTATCCCTATCACACCAGCTCAGGAATCCTTGGCATTTCCGTGCCCCAAGGAGAAGTATTGAATGCTAGCTCATGATTCCAAGAGGTGCACATTCCATTGCTTCCAGAAATAGAAATATATCTAAGAGAAACAATGACCTACTGTCCAGGGAGGAAGCTCGGGTACATGCTGCCACTGGCTGCGCTCCCTGGCTTCTTGCTCCATGTCAGGATCCAACTGTCCTTGGAATTGTGACAGCAGCAGAGATGGGTATCCCAACATTAGGAACTTCTACTTATTGCTACAGCAAAGGGCAAAACAAAGCTGTCCTCACCACGTTAGCTGTCCTATACATCCCACTCGAGACCCCGATCACTCGTACACAATGCGTACGAAGTAGACGTTTTTAAAAATATAGTTATCAGGGATATATCCCTGGCTGAACTGAAACTCCTCACCTTGTAGACCAGGCTAGCCTGAAACTCAGAGATCATCTGCCTCTGCCAACTGAGTGCTGGGTTAAAAGGCAAAGGCCACCCCACCCACTGCCTCCAGCTTGATTTTTATCTTCAAATGTATCTCCTTTGTATATACATCTATTTTTCTTGTCTTTGTTACTGTTTTTTTTTTCTTTTTTCTTTTGTTTCAAGACAGGGTTTCTCTGTGTGGCCCTGGCTGCCCCAGAACTCACTCTGTAGACCAGTCTGTCCTTGAACTCAGAGATTCACCTGCTTCTGCCTCCTAAGTGCTGGGATCAAAGGTGTGTGCCACCACTGCCTGGCTTTTGTTTTCTTTTGTATTTTTTTGAACATTTTTTTAAAAACTTTCTCTACCTCCTCTTTAGTTTTTCGTTTTGTCTTTAAGACAGTTACTTTAGGGGGTAGAGATGCAGCAGAGGTAGAATACTTTGCTCACAGGCACAAGGACCTAGGTTTGATCCCCAGGACTAGAGAGATAGGTAGAGAGGTATTCAGTTATTGCTATTCACATACCCATGGGCATGAGGCCATTCACTGGAGCATGAGCAGTGGTCCTACCCCACCACCACCACCAAAGATTCTCCCTCCTCCAGCAGCTAAAAACTGCCAACAGTTCCTAAACCAGGGGTGGGGCTAAGCCCGACTCCCTTACAATACTGTTTCTTTGTATAACTTGTGATGTTCTTGTTAAAAAGCAGGACATTTGGAGCTAAAAATGCGGCAACCCAAAAATCAGATCATGCCTGCTACCTGCAGAGGACAGAAAAGGGAATCAGATTTCCTGGGACTGGAGTTACAGATGGTTATGAGCCACTGGGTGGGTGCTGGAAACTGAACCCCAAACCTCTGCAAAGCAGCCAGTGCCCTTAACCACTAATCACTTTCCAGCCCCTTGTATTTGTTATTATCTTTAATTTAAAACATCATTGTCAGACGCAGAGGTGCATCTCAGCATGAAAGGGCAGAAGCAAGTGGACCACTGAGCTTGAGGTTGGCCTAGTAAGTTCCAGACCAGCCAGGGCTATGTCGTTCTCTCTCGCCAAAAAAAAAAAAAAAAATGCAGGAGAGCTGGATACGGTTGCTGACACCAATAATTCCAGAACTAAGGAGGCTGAGGCAGGAGGACTGCCACAAGTTCTAGGCTAACATGGCTATGTAGTGTGTTCCAAGGCAAGCTGTGGTATGAGAGACATTGTTTTAAAAAACAATTGTTGCGGGGTGTGATGGCACACACTGATATATATATATATATATATATATATATACAAACACACACACACACACATATATTTTCTTCTCTGTATAGCCCTGGCTGTCCTGGAGCTCACTCTGTAGACCAGGCTGGCCTCAAACTCAGAAATTCACCTGCCTCTGCCTCCCAAGTGCTGGGATTAAAGGCATGTGCCACCACACCTGGCAGATATTTTTTGAATTAAAGGGCAGCCTGGTCTATACCTGTCCAAGCATAATAGCATGCACTTGATGTGCCAGCACTATGGGAATAAACCCCTGGTGCTTGCTGGTTAGCCAGCCTGGCCCGACCAGTGAGATTCGGGTTAAGTGTGAGACTCTGTCCTGAAAATAAAGGTGTACAGAACCTGAAGAACGGCAGCTGAAGTTGACTCTGGTCCCCACATACATGTGCATCTCTACAAACATTAAGAAAAAAAATTGTTCTAGGGGCTAGAGATACATCTATTTATCTAAAACTCCATCTAAACTATCTAAAGCTCTATCGGGCTAAAAACATTGGCAACTCTTCCAGAGGACCTGGGTTTGATTCCCGGTACCCACAGAGTGGTCCACAACTGTCTGTAACTCCAGTTCCAGGGGATCCAGTTCCTTCTTCTGGTCTCTGAGAACACTGTGCAGACATACATGCAAGCAAAACTGTTGTTGTAGGGCAGTGGGTCTCAACCTTCCTAATGCTATGATCCTTTAATACAGTTTCTCATGTTGTGGTGACCCCCAACCATAAAATTATTTTTATTGCTACTTCATATCTCTAATTTTACTAGTTATGAATTATTATGTAGACATCTGACATGCAAGATATCTGATATGCAATGCCCAAAGAGGTCACGATATAAAGGATGAGAACCATTGTAGGGGGTTATGTAGAGGTCACTAGCAGGGCACTCACCTACCCAGAGTTAGTCTGAGCAACATGCATATGCATGTGTGCACACACACAACCAATTAATTAAAAGGATATACAGACTAGCCTGGTCAAATTGTGTGCCCCTATATTTTCAGTTACTTGTGTGGCGAAGACAGATCTCTGGAGTCAAAAGGATCCATGACTAGCCTGGGTAAGAAAACAAGATGTGCTATTCAAAAAGTAAAACTAGAAAATTTCAAGTTACATCTGTATCAAAAATCAGCCCAACGTGTAAACTTACGTTTTCATGTGTTTTTCTGAGCCTTTCCATGGCTTCTTTCATCTTAGTTGTCCCAAGGAAACAGCATCAACCTTAAACAGAAAATAAAGAAAGGGAGGGGGGCTGGAGAGATGGCTCAGCGGGTAAGAACACTGACTGCTCTTCTGAAGGTTCTGAGTTCAAATCCCAGCAACCACATGGTGGCTCACAACCATCCGTAATGAGATCTGATACCCTCTTCTGGTGTGTCTGAAGACAGCTACAGTGTACTTACATATAATAAATAAATAAATCTTTAAAAAAAAAAAAAGAAAGAAAGAAAGAAAGGGAGGTCTTTCTGTGCTACCCAGGGAAGTGGGCTCACACCACTCAGGGAGGTGGGCTCACACCACTGTTCTTGCCTAGGTCGGGCAGCCACTTCCCCCACGGTCCCAGGAAACAGAGTCAAGCAAGTGCATTTCTTCGTGGTGAATGATCCCAGGGCTGGCTACCAGCGTCTCGGAGAGCCTTGTAACCATGTGCTGATCATGGCTGTGTGCAGATTCTCCTCTGCCTCTGTACTCTGCCATCCTTGTACCAAGGAGCTTACTCAGTGGGTCTGGTGTGGGGGATGCTGGCTCAAAAAAAACAAAACAAAACAAAACAAAAAAACTCTTTTTACACAGCACTATCTTGGGTAAATAAATATCTATACTTGGGGGGGGCATACAACAGTGGTTCTTAACCTGTGGGTCATGACCCCAATGGGGTCAAACATCAGATACTTACGTTATGATTTATAACAGTAGCAAAATTGGTTATGATGTAACACTGAAGATAATCTTACAGATGGGGGGTCACCACAACACAAAGGATCACAGACTGAAGGAGACTGAAAATCATTGCTCTACAGAGTCCCTAGGGAGAAACAGCAGAGCGACCAGACCCAGAAGGAATTCCAAGGTGAACAGACCATGCCAGCCCCTAAGTTCATTGCTGCTTAGCTTTCGGTGGAAGAGGGATTCGAAGGCACGCAGGTGACCTCTGTGCCTCTCTAGTCAGGTTCCTACTGAACACTGCAGCCACCAGCCAGCCACCGAACACCGTCTGTAGCTTCCAATTCTGAAAGAACTGAATGGTACGAACAGCCAGAGAGCGAGCCTATTCCAGTCTGCAAACACTTCACCAAAGGTAAAGAGATGAATGGAAAATACCAGCCTAAAGAAAACAACCAACAAAACAAAATCCCCAAAAGAATAAAATAAAAAAAAAAAAACCAAAAGACCCAGGAACTTCAGTGAGTATAAAATAAGCATAAAAATAATATGGTTCAAGAGCCGGGCGTGGTGGCACATGCCTTTAATCCCAGCACTCGGGAGGCAGAGGCAGGCGGTTTTCTGAGTTCGAGGCCAGCCTGGTCTACGAAGTGAGTTCCAGGACAGCCAGGGCTATACAGAGAAACCCTGTCTCAAAAAACCAATATATATATGTTCAATAAGTTATTCTGAATCACTCAAAATACAGTACATTGCTCATATCCTGAAAGCTTGCTTCCTCTCTGTTTTTTTTGTTTTTGTTTTTGTATTAAAGCTGTTTATTGACCTTCCAGTAGCACACAGCTCTGCTCTACTCCAGGGTTTGGCACGTGTACTAAATGCAAGTATCCAGGTGGTCCACAGGCAGTGCGATCAGCTGACCAACGAAATGAGTGAGACATTAACAAAAGGGCAGCTGGTAGAGTGAGGTCACTTATGTGCCCAGGCTGACCCACCATACAGTTACCAAGGGGTGTGACCACCTCACTCATCATAACTGCAGGAGAGAGAATAATGGTACAGGCCTCTTCTCCCTGCCCTTCATGGAAGTCAGCCCCACCAGGCTCACACATCCCACCACCTCAGTCTGTAGCTGGCCAGGCACACATGGCTCCTCCAGTGGCCAGGAGACCACCCACAACCACCACTTTCTGCCTGGCTGATAGAGGGATCCGGCAGCTTCCTGCACTTCTGGATGAGCACACAGCCTGAGCCCAGCTCCTGAGCTGGGAAAAGGAAAGCCCTTGGAGTCTAGACCTGCGATGTAGTTGATCTTGCACTGCACGGACTTTGGGTGACTGGCCAGGAGGCGGATGGAAGCTTAGGAGACCGGGTCTTTCAAGAGGGGTGATATCCCCGAACAACAAACCGGGATGGGGAAGTCCCGGAAGCTGTCTATGCACAGCGCCACCAGCTGCAACTGGTGCCATGGCCACGTGCGTGTAAGAGGAAGGGAAAAGGTTTACTTATATGAGTACACTGTAGCTGTCTTCAGACAGACCAGAAATGGGCCATATGGTTGCTAGAAATTGAACTCAGGACCTCTGGAGGAGCAGTCAGTGCTCTTAATTGCTGAGCCACCTCTCCAGCCCCTGCTCTCATTTCTTTTTTTCTTTTCTTTCTTTCTTTCTTTTTTTTTTTTTTTTTTCCGAGACAGGGTTGTAGCCTGTCTGTATAGCCCTAGCTGTCCTGGAACTCATTCTGTAGACCAGGCTGGCCTCCAACTCAGAAATCTGTCTGCCTTTGCTGGGATTAAAGGTGTGTGCCACCACCGCCCAGCTTTGCGCTCGCTCTCTCTCTCTCTGTCTCTTTTTTTTTTTTTTTGGGGGGGGGGTGGAGACAGGATTTCTCTGTATAGTCCTGGCTGTCCTGGAACTCACTCTGTAGACCAGGCTGGCCTCAAACTCCGAAATCTGCCTGCCTCTGCCTCCAGAGTGCTGGGATTAAAGGCGTGCACCACCACGCCTGGCTCATTTCTTAAAACACAACTTCCCCAACCACTAAAGGCAACCAATATTCCCTCTTTACATCTTTACTTGGATGGGCCACAGGGTTCCATGAAAACCCTGGCTTCTACAAGTCATATTGCTTGCAGTTGACTTTCAGGTATCAGGTGACCACATGTCAGAGGTCTTTCAATACCCTCCACAACCAGAGAAGCTCAATGGAGGGCCTTACATCTATATTTAAATGCTCACAGCAGGAACAGGCTTCTTATGCAGTGGGTAAGAGCCCCACCTCCTGGCCACTTTAGTAACTGCAGAAGTTGAAGCAGGTTCTTAGAGGGCTGAAATTGTGAAAACTTTAGTTTTGCTTCTTGGCAGTATTTGCTTCTTGTTTGAGTATAATATGGGGGTTCATAATGTGACTCAGTTACTCTATTCATGAGGTCTTGGCTGTGATCTCCAGCACCATATAAAAAACCTGGCAGGTTGCAGCACCCAGGGAGATCATCAGTTCATGGTCAGCTCCACAGTGAGTTTATAATGAGATCCTTGTCCTTAAAATAAAAGTAGGGATAATGACACTTTGCCACTGAGGTCCTGAGTATATTAACAAGGACCTGGTAAAGAGACCTGACTCCTAAGACTCCATAGACTACAGGCGTGCTATGATGTTATCCCCCCAACACACACAAGTTAACTTTTAATTTAGGCTTACACCAAGTGTTTGCCTGCATCATATTTATACATGTGTGAGCTCAGTGCTCAGTCAGAACACTGGATTCTCTGAAACTGGAGTTACAGACGTGAGTGCTGGAAATTGAACTCATTCGCTCTTCGAAAACAGCAAGTGCTTTTAACTGCTGAGCTATCCAGCCCAAATAAGTATAATTTTAAAAAGGTTCTTTTTAAGAAAAAAAATATGCTAAACAGTGTAGTTGTGTATAAGCCTTTAATCTCAGCACTCAGGAAGCAGATTTCTTGAGTTGAAGGCTAGCCTGGTCTACAGAGTGAATTCCAGAATAGCCAGGGCTACACAGAGAAACCCTGTCAGACTGTAGACTAGACTGGCCTTTGAACTCAAGAGACCCTCCTGCCTCTGCCTTCCCCAAGTGCTGGGATTAGAGGCCACCACACCTGGCTAAAAAAAATAAGGCATTTCAATACAAAAATCATTTTTAGTCCCCAGATGATACAAATATAAGGAGCAGAGCTAGTTTTGACTTACAGGTCATTAGCTCAACTAAAGCCTGAAAAAGAGCTAAGCATGGCAGACACCATCTCTAAAATACAAAAAAAAGAGGGTGGGGTGGGGAGGGTAGGTTTGAGTCCAGAAAAGGAACTGAGGGTGGGGTTGAGAACTGGCAAGCTGAGAGCCTCTACAGTGAAATCAAGCAGGTCTCAAGCCCAGCCCCTACTTGTTTTGTTGCGTACAAAGCCACAAGGCCTTACATGCATAAAAATATAACTCTGAACACATCAGGAACCATTCACTTTATTGTTTTGTAGTAAGACAGAACTTTGACCAGGCAGCCTTCCTCAAGGAGCTGCCACAGCCAGCCAGCTTTTAAAAGGTTACCAGGTGACCGTGGAAACCAAACAAGGGAGGCAATGCATGGTGCCCTCATTATTCATACATGAAACCTGGTATCCCTTTCTCACCAGGCCAGCCAGGTGCTCTTCCCACCTCCCCTTCCCTCACTCTGCCAATGGTCACATCCTACAACTTTATCATCTCCTCCCTTGGCCCAGGTGTCTCCCTGCTCACTCACTTCCTGCCGTGATGGAGATCACACTTGGTCTATGAACACTAAGCAAGCACACCATNGCCCAGCTGTGCCTCCTGGCTACTCTGTATCAGTAATATCATAGTTAAGGGACCAACTTGAACAGGACATCATTACTCCTGTGTACCAACTTCAGGACAAAATGGTCCTGCTCGGAGCCACACACCCCCCTCACTGTGCCGTCGTCTCCTGCTGCTCCAGGTGCCTAGGATAGATCCAGTGTACCTACTTCACACTAGGGTTAATAAGTCATCTCCATTTCTTTGACTAGTGACTCAACCATGCAGGTACTTACCATCCTGTTAATGATATTAAAAAGAATCAAATACATCCATGAACTTATTAATATACAATTCAAGTTGTTGCAAATGTCTCTGTCAGAAAAGCTTATTTCAAAATTAAAACTAAAAGTACTGTAAACATGTAGCAGTAATAGCTACCAAGAACAAAACAAAGACAGCTGTTGGTAGATCCATGCTGGCTTCTGGAAGCTTCGGTGCTGGGCCCAGTGGATGAAGATGAGCACAGGGCAACGCTTAGCAGATAATCATCACAAGACTTATGTCGTTGCCCACCAGGGCTCTGAGGGATCAAATGTGGCACTCACATAAACAGATTCCTCCAGTAGGGAAAATTATTACCACGTGAAGTTTTGCTTTGCCTTAGGCAACAGCTAAGACTTTTAATCTGTGGAAGTCATCTCTGAAAATCACAACAAAAATCTGTATGACATGATTTAATATAAAATATACAAATCTCTCAGTATGAAGACCCACAGAACAGGAAGGCAACTGACAAATGAATGAGTATCTTTAAAAAAAAATCCTTTTTGTCCTTGATAATCAGTACTCAAAAAGGAGCATGAGAGGACTGCAGGCTGGAACGCCTCAGGAGCTGCTCCACACTGTCCTTGCCACAATTCTCTCCTAACACGGAGTTTCTGGGTCCATTGGAGTTGAGTGCCAATCTCCCAACATCACCCTTCCTTTGCCACAGGTCACTCGCTGTCGAATTTAACAGAATTGACCTGGACAGAGATGGAGCCTCCCCGGTAGCTGCCTCGCTTCTTCTTCGTTTTTTCATGCCGGAAGGACTTGCCTTTGGTGAACTTCAGAACCTGATTGGCTCGCTCCCCCCAGTCTCCAGCTGCACCTCGCTGGCATTAAAAAAAAAAAAAAAAAAGAGGTTATTCCACAGAAGACAGTCCAATGCCCTGTCACCTTCTTTCTCTATTGTCCTTCAAAGCAGCCTGAATCCATGAGGTTCCAGCAACCTGGCCCAAGAAAACCCGACCTACAGTCCGTACCTTGGCATCAAAGGAATTGTCTGCTACTCGAGAGTCCACCTCAATCTCCTCCTCCCTTACCCTGCGGAAAGGGGAAGATGCCCTTCTTTCTCCCTGGAGAAGAATGAAGTAAACGTTAAATGGGTGATTTAACAGCTCTTCTTAAAAGCACGCGGTATCAGGCTACACTGAACAATGGTCTCAGGAGTCTATGGTCTAAAGGGCTGGGTTCTGAGAACAACGTGCCTTCTTCCTTTTAGGAAACGTATTGGGGGTCTGGAGCTTAACTTTCTTAGCTTGAGGAGTTGTTGCTTCATCTGTGGTCTCACTCTGCTTCCGTTTCTTGCCTGAACCTACCAAAAAAAAAAAAAAAAAAAAAAAAAAAAAAAAAAAGCCAGACTCAGGAGCCAGGCCTCCCGGGAAGCTCCCCGGGAGGTAACTATCTCCCCGTCCACCTCCCTACCTGAGGACATCCCAGGATTACAGACAAAACCCAGGGGATGGGATGACTCTACAGATACATGCCTGGCTTGTTCCCAGCTGCCTTTTTCTTCTCTTCTGTTTCTTCCTCCTCACTTTCCTTGGCTGCTTTTCCATTCAGAGAAGCTGGAGTGCCATTGGCCTTGCTTGCCTGTAATTTAGGGGTAGCTTTGTGCTTCTTTTTCTCTTCTTCACTGGAATCTTCAGAGCTGCTGCTGCTGCTCTCGGCCGCTGCTTTCTTCCCAGGGGCTGGTTTGGGAACGGTTCCACCTGTTGCCTTCTTCTTAGCTGGGGGCTTAGGAGTTTTCTCCTCCTCTTCACTGCTGGAACTATCTGAGTCAGAGCTGCTGTCCCCAGCAGCCTGAGGAGCCTGTTTGGCGGGTACTGCTTTAGCAGTCACCTTGGCCTTGGGGGTTGTCGCACTTTTCTTGGTGGCCTCCTCCTCCTCCTCCTCACTGGAGCTGCTTTCCTCGCTGGAGCTGCTGTCAGCCTTCCCGCTCTTCGGTTTCTGGCCACCACTTGCAGGTTGCTTAGGAGCTGTCACTGCCTTTGCTGCAGGTGGCTTGGGAGTGACAGCTGGCTTGCTTAAGGTACTCTTGGTGGTACTGACTGGCTTGGCAGGAGCTTCATCCTCAGAACTGTCAGAATCTAGAGAGAGGAGACAGGATGAACAGCTCCCCAAATCAAATTCAGGGGAGCCCTGTAAGAGCAGCCCAAAGCAGTGAGTATCCCACCAGCCCAAGGGTCTGGCCAGCATTACCCGAGCTGTCCGAAGAGCTTTCTGCTTTCTTCTTCACTGGAGCTGGTTTGGCAGGTGTCTTGGAGATGACTGTCTTAGCTGGAGTTTTTTTCTCTTCCTCAGAACTCGAATCTGAGGAGAAATTGTGACATTAGGATGGGTCCAGAATTGCAAGCCCACTAGGAGGGCACTGGGAAGAGTAACAATGCATGCAGCGTCTCCTCTCTTTCCTCAGTCACAACACAGGTACACAGCATTTCTCTCTCTCTCCTCACCCTTCCCCACGACCCACCAGACTCGTCACTGCTGTCGTCGCTGCTGTCTGCAGGCTGTGTCTGCACAGCAGCTTTCTTTGGAGCCTTGGCTTCCGGGGACTTCTTTGGTAAAGAAACAGAGGGTGGTGGAACTGAACTGTAGGGACCTGTTAAAACAGTTTTGAAACACATTTGGGAGATATTGTGGTTCACGACACTCATAAGGCTAAGAAGATGACTGTGAATGAGACCATGGGCTACAGAGGGAAAATATTTTAAATAAGCAATAAAATAAAATAAAATAAAATAAAATTAGGCCTGGGGGTGGTATTCCCCTTTAATCCCAGCTCTTGGGAGGCAAAAGCATATACTCTGAGTTCAAACCCAGCCAGGTATACAAAGTTCCCAGACAGTCAGAGCTACATAGTAAGACCATGTTTCTGAGTAAGAGAAAAATATGGTGCTGGTGAGATGGCTCAGTGGGTAAGAGCACCCAACTGCTCTTCTGAAGGTCCGGAGTTCAAATCCCAGCAACTACATGGTGGCTCATAACCATCTGTAACAAGATCTGACGCCCTCTTCTGGAGTGTCTGAAGACAGCTACAGTGTACTTACATATAATAAATAAATCTTTAAAAAAACATGAAAAATATGCACACAGGACTGATGACGTATCTCCTAAGTTCAGAACCTGCCTAGCATGCACAAAACCCTGGGTTTAATCTCTAGCATCAGAAAAGTAAATGAAATATTTAAATTCTTTGAATTTGTCTATCTAAATAGGGCTTATTCCTTTTCTGCAGAATGTGGGCTGGGATTAATAAGTCATCTCCAACAGTGGGTCACTTCTGTGTCTATGCTGCATGAGGCACTGTGGCTTCCCTCTTGTTCTTTGGATCCTTTCTGGAAGAAGCTGGTTGCTGTGTGTGCACTAGGACCTAGTTTACAGACACTGATGCCCCTGCCCAATCACCTGCTTTTTTCTTTATGGGTTTTTTCTGTTCCTCTTCCTCTTCACTGGAAGAATCTTCACTGCTAGAACTCTTTTGGGCAGGGGTGGCAGCTACTTTCACTGGTGCCTTGGCCACGACTTGCTTTTTTGGTACAGTCTTCATTGGAGAGAAAATGAACATTAGAGGAAAACACCTTCCCAAACAATCCTGACAGAAGAGACACACACACACCCTGAAGCCCCTTAACTGCATCCCTGCTACGAAGTTACAGCCCTAACCTTCGTGGGAGGTGCAGCTGCCTTCTTCTCTTCCTCTGAGTCATCGCTGCTGCTGCTGCTGCTGCTGCTGCTGCTGCTGCTGCTGGCTGCTTTGCCATTGGCTACTTTATGCTGTGCTTTCGCTGGTGTGCCTGAGAAACAAAAGCAATACTAAACAAGTTGGGAAACTTCAAAAAAAAGTCCTGTTGGCTCCCACAGGACTTGAGTGTCTTTAATTTTAAGGCAGGTAGGATGGCTCAGCAGGTAAAGGATGACCTGAGTGAAATGCCCATATGGTATATAGCAATAAGCTCTACTATGTGCAGAGTCACCACACACACACTAAACCGTTTAAATGCCTCTTTCTCTTCAGCCCCTATCCATCATAGGGACGAACCAGCTCGGCTGTGGAGTGAAAGAATAAGAGGAAAATGGCTGAAAAAGCAGCACTTGTGAGCCGTGTGTGGCCTAAGGCAGTGTAATACTTAGCACACACTAAGCCCGTGGGTTGCTGTGCCTGGGGGTCTAGCCCTAGGCTGAGCATACATACATGCTAAGCTAAGAAATGCCTATTAACCCCACCTCCCCCCAGAGCCTGAGGCAGGAGAATCACCAGTTCTAGACCACCACACTAGAGTGAGACATGACCTTACCCAAGAAACAAGTATGTATGATACATATAACCTTGGAGAGGCAGGAGGATGGAGTCCAAGCCCAGCCTAGGTCTTTAGAGCATCAATCAAAAATAAAAGTTAGCCAGGGGTGTTGGGGCACAGCTTTAAACCTAGCACTTGGGAGGCAGAGGCAGGCAGATTTCTGAGTTTGAGGCCAGCCTTGTCTACAAAGTGAGTTCCAGGACAGCCAGGGCTACACAGAGAAACCCTGTCTCGGAAAAAAAACAAAAACAAAAACAGAATGGATATCTGGGAGGCAAAGGTTTTCGTGGGGAGGTGGGTGGATCTCTGAGTTTGAGGCCAGCCTGGGAGATCCAGGACAGCCAAGGGCTAGCAAAACCCTGTTTCAAACAACAAATTCCAGGCGTATCATTTAGTTCTGTCTCACCCATCTGGGTAGGGCAGGGATCACAGGCTTCTACAGCCATGCCTGGCTAAGGGGAAGTGATGAGTTCGGTAACTCAGCAACCATACCTGGTTTGGCAGGGGCTTTAGTCTGAGCTTTAGCTGCCACAGCTGTCTTTGGCTTCTGGGTCTGTGGTGCTTCTTCCGCTGAGCTTGAGTCAGACTCAGACTCAGAGCTCTCTGCCTTCTTTGGAGGAGGAGGTCTGACTGCCTTGGCTTGGGGCTTAACTGCTTTCTGCTAAAACAAGAGAACAAAGATGGTGGCAAGTGCCTGTAATCCCAGCAGGTGTGATGAAAAGAACTCTGCCAGCCTGCTCAACACAAAAGTTACAGGGCAGCCAGTGCTGTATCAAACTGTCTCAAACAAAACACACATAAGGACTATAAGCAAGAGCTCCTGAGTGCTCAAAAGACAATAAAATGCTTTTATTTTGGGTTTTGTTTTGTTTTGTTTTCCCCTTTCTGAAACAGCCTGGGCTGTCCTAGAACTTGCTCTGTAGATCAGGCTGGCCTGGAGGCTCTAGCCCTTTAGGAGTCCACTGAAAGGGCAAGAAAAACTCACAGAAGAAACAACATATGAATATCAAAAAACAGAGTCCAACCGCTTGATAAAACAGTTCCTGACATAATCTTGTCAACAGCTCCCAGCAAAACACTTGTATTGTCGGGGCCCTACACAGTATCCTGGAAGAACACAGTCCCTTGGTAGAGGAGATTCCTGTCTACACTTGGATCACATCATTCCAGACCTCAACTTCAGCATCCCCTTCCAAATCCCCAAATTTATGCAATAAGGAACAGCTCCCACCCCTCGACCTTAAGCTAGCCACCCCGTTTCATTTCTTCATTACTCCTCTGAGGCCTTCCTTACAACCAAGTCTACAAACCTGGGCAGGCTTTTTCTTTTTGTCCTCTTCCTCCTCTTCATCACTGGAGTCTTCACTACTGCTGGTCTCTGAAGCTTTGGCTGCTGCCTTCCCAGCATGCTGGGGCAAATTGGTTCGCTTGACAGGTGCGGCTGAGTAGAAGAAGTATAGGTACCCATGAGACTACACCCTCAGGCAGGTGCCAGGCAGTCTCTTTGGAGCCCCTCCCCTTCAACCCCACCCCTCACACAGCCTTACCAGCCTTCTGTGTGGGAAGTCCTTGGGCTTGGTCCTCGTCCTCACTGCTGTCCTCACTGCTGTCACTGGATGAAGTCTCTTTCTTAGCCTTCTTGGTCACTGGTCCATTTGACTGTAATTTCACCTTTGGGGCTTTGGTGGACCTGCTGATGTAGGTTAGGATGACTTCTGAGGGACCAGGACCTTCTCAGACTAAGAACACAGCCCAGCCCACCTAGGGGGAGAAAACAGCCCAAGTGCACCAGGGAAGGCTTACTTGAGCCAGAAGCTATAGATGTCCAAGAGGGAGGAGGCATTGGCATCCTGCTGCGTCTGTGAGAAAGGAGGCATGGTTAAGTAGTATGCTCCTCTGGGTCAGACTCTGTTACTCTTTGATCAAATGTAATCTGTCACCCAACCATGGTCCCAGCACTTCAAAGAAAGAGGCTGGCAGATCACTGAGTTCAAGGCCCACCTGGACTACATACAGAGTTCAGGGACGGCCAGGGTTATGTAAAGAGACCTTGTCTCAAAAGTTATGTTACCTCCCTACTCAATTCGAAACGGATGTTGCATCTTAAGATTTTTCCCACCGGGCGGTGGTGGTGCACACCTTTAATCCCAGTACTTGGGAGGCAGAGGCAGGCGGATTTCTGAGTTCGAGGCTAGCCTGGACCACAAAGTGAGTTCCAGGACAACCAGGGCTATACAGAGAAACCTTGTCTCGAAAAACCAAAAAACCAACCAACCAAACAACAACAACAAAAAAAAAAACAAAAAGAAAAACCCTGTCTCGAAAAAAAAAATTTTTTCCCACTTGTATAAATTAGGAGAAAAATATTACACTTATATATCACCTAACTTTGAGCATAAAACCTTTATAGTATATCCCTATGCCTTTTCATACTCTTCAAAGTCTTGGAAAAGTTGCAACAATTAATAATAGAGTGTTAGTTGAGGGGCTGGAGAGATGGCTAAGTCGTTGAGAGCATGTTACTCTTCCAGAGGACCTGAGTTCATTACCAGCACCCAAATCAGAAGACTCAAAAGTAGGGCTGGCGAGATGGCTCAGCGGTTAAGAGCACCGACTGTTCTTCCAAAGGTCCTGAGTTCAAATCCCAGCAACCACATGGTGGCTCACAACCATCCGTAATGAAATCTGATGCCCTCTTCTGGAGTGTACAGCTACAGTGTACTTACATATGATAGATAGATAGATAGATAGATAGATAGATAGATAGATAGATAGATATTTTTTTAAAAAAAACAAGACTCAAAAGTACCTGCTAACTCCAAATACAGGGCTTCTGACATCTCTGGCCTCATAATTTCTAACTATTAACTCTTTTTTCCTAAAAGGCAGAAAGGCTGGGCTGGATAGGTGGCTCAGTGGTTAAGAGCACTGTCTGCTCCTTCAAAAGACCCAGGTTCAATTCCCAACACCCATATGGCAGCTCTCTGTCTGAAGTCCAAAATTCAACACCCTCACAGAGACATACATGCAGGCAAAACATAAATGTGCAGAAAATAATAAATTGTAAGCAAACAGAAAGGCGCCAGGTATGGTGGCACATGCCTTTAATTCTAGCACATGGGAAGGAAAGGCAAGTAGATCTGAGTTTAAGCCAGCTTGTCTACATAGATCCAGGACAGCCATAACTACATAGAGACCTTGTCTTAAGGAAGGAGGGAGGGTGCTGAGCAGTGGTGGCGCACGCCTTTAGTCCCAGCACTTGGGAGGCAGAGGCAGGAGGATTTCTGAGTTCGAGGCCAGCCTGGTCTACAGAGTGAGTTCCAGGACAGCCAGGGCTACACAGAGAAACCCTGTCTCAAAAAAAAAAAAAAAAAAAAAAAAAAAAAAAAAAAAGAGAGAGGGAAGAAGAGAATAGTAATAAAGAGCACTGGCAGATTGTCCATCAGTTCAGAGCACATGGGTTGGGGGACAGGGGAGCATGTATTACCTGGCTGAAAGAAACTCCCTTATTAGGAAGCTGACCTGATCTTTCTTTTTGTGGCAAAAATCCCCTTTTTTGTATTTTGCTACAAAAAAGTAACCTACTTCAAAAGATCTGGTGGCCTATAACCCAAGAGTCCCGGGATCTAAGGCTTATTGGGTTACAGCCTTTCAAGGTGTTTCCATGAACACTACAGCTTTTCTTTCATATTTTTCCTTATTTATGTTTGTATACTTCTGCTGTCTTCAGACACACTAGAAGAAAAGGGCATCTGATCCCATTACAGATGGTTGTGAGCCACCACGTGGTTGCTGGGAATTGAACTCGGGACCTCCAGAAGAGCAGTCGGTGCTCTTAACCCCCGAGCCATCTCTCCAGCCCCTGCTACAGCTTTTCTTAAGATGCAGACTAAACATTTTTATTTTGCTCTTACATGACAGCTGTCACTCATCCCATGTTCCTGTGTGCCTACAATGGGGTTACTACTTTGTGCATTTTTCTCTCAGTGAGTCTTTCACTCAAAAGCTGTAAATTGAGCTGAGCACTTGGGAGACAGAGCTGAGTTCAAGTCCAGTATGATCTACAAAGTGAGCTGCAGGGCAGTAAGGGCTACACATCGCATTCAGCAATGTTCAGGCACGCATTAGCATGAGGAGGCTGTGGCAAGAGAAACCTTAGTTCATATGCATCCTCCACTACACAGGACTACATGAACTTTGTTCCGGGATCATACATGCAGAGAGCTGCAGAGCCTGTCCTGAGCCTACTTTTGTCTTATATGGAGCGCCAAGCTCAGTGCCAACTTGACACTGCCGGACGCTCACTCCTCCTACAGTATACTGAAAGCAACCTATCCCTGCACTCGTTCATTTTCTGTTTTTTAAAAAAATAAGTAAATACAGTATGAAGTCCTAGCTATCATTACTACGCAATTTACCCCTGCACCCACTCATTTTCTTTTGTAAAAATAAACAAGAGTATAAATAGAATCCTAGCCTTCATTACTAACAACGTATCTTTGAGTCTCAGATAAAACTGCAATCTAGGGTAAGTCCAACAAAAACTACAGCAGAAGAACCCGGCACCGCCAACCCAATGCTCCCGGAGGGATCTAGCGCCACATGTTCTGGGTCACGAGGGACCCACTCCTGCCACCGCTGCAAAAATTCACCAAGTAAAAGCCGTTAAGACTCGGAGCTAGCTAGTCAGACATGGTGGAAGGAGACACCGAGACCTCCCGTCTGAGGAAGGTCTGGCAGACACCGGACTGACAGACCCCAGCCCTCGCCTCCTAACTTCTAAGCCCGCCATGGGAGGCCTAGATTAGCTCGGAGAGTCGCCCCACCCCGGCCCGCAGAGCAAACCCAGGACTCACAGTGCCGGTTGCTTTTGCAAATTTACTGGCCACCTCCGAGAGTTGGTTATCCCGCAGAAATCTGAGCACAAGGGGATAAAGGTCGCTGGGAACCACGCGGCGCAAGCCGGTATCCGCCATGCTCCGGGTAAAACGCGTCACTACCGTTGCGCACGCGGCACGACTGAAGAACGCCAAGGCACAGGCCGGGTCGAGGGCTGGCCCAGTGTCGTCATCACGTCGCGCGGCGCGCAGCGGAAGAGTGGCGCCCACGAGGCCGCGCTCCCTCCGCCCTGGAGGCGAGACCCAGGCTAAATCTAGAAGTTCCTTCCGGTCTCACACGTGTCGTCATCCTGCGGAGGGCGGAGCCCACACCCCGCCCACTTAGGAGGCGGAGCTTCTACGTCAGAGGTCACGCTCCCGTCCGAGGCGGGAAAACTTGCAAATTCCCGCGCATTACCTTTGCTGAAATGGGCTTCTTTCTACTGTAGATTTGCAAGCCCTGGCTGCTACTCAAACCTCACAGTAGTGAATGCACTGACAATAATGGATGCACTGGGGAACTCGAGGCTCTTCCAACCTTTCTAGAGGTGTCACCTACTGCTCAAACTCCCACCGACAATGGCTTCCTCCCTTCCTTCACACCCAGTGAAGTCCTTCAGGAAACTACCCAGCCCCAAACTCAAATCAGAGGATCCTAAAAGTTGTGGTGACATTGCCTGTCAGTCGTAGCTGTTACAAGATAGTTATCCTTCCAATACACAATTCGAAGAACAGGGACACGGGACCATCCCAGGGAAAAGCTCAAGAGACTCGATCACCCTTTCCTCCTAAAGTCAGAAGTCACACTGAATTGGGGAAACCCCAGTTTCAGCTATTGTCCGGGTCACTTCCTGTGAATACCTTTCTTTTACTTTCCTCAAAACAGGCGCTCCTTCTAAAAGGAACGGTTATCCTATTTCCCAGAGGAGGTGCTTCTATGCAGACATAATCGTTTTTTAAAAATTCACAGGCCGAGCCGGGCGTGGTGGCGCACGCCTTTAATCCCAGCACTCGGGAGGCAGAGGCAGGCGGATTTCTGAGTTCGAGGCCAGCCTGGTCTACAGAGTNAGGCGGATTTCTGAGTTCGAGGCCAGCCTGGTCTACAGAGTGAGTTCCAGGACAGCCTGGGCTATACAGAGAAACCCTGTCTCAAAAAACCAAAAAAAAAAAAAAAAAAAAAAAAGTTCACAGGCCAAGACGGTGATCTAACTAAACTGGTGAGCTTTAATGAAACACTTAATAGACACAAACCCCAGTTGAGAAAGAATTTATTCTCATAGGCTTGGAGGCAAATGCCTTTAAACCCAGGGTTGAAGTGTCTGAGGAGAGAGGGAGAAGATGGAGTGGGGAGGTGGAAGAGAAGTTTGACATACTAAATCAGGCCATGGTGGCACACACTTTTAATCCCAACACTTGGGAAGCAGAAGCAGGCAATATCACAAGTGAGATCCAGGTCAGCCAGAGCTATCTGTACAGAAAAACCCTGGCTGGAAAAACAAAAAAAGCAAACCCAACAAACTGTATCTCCTCCATCCCACAAGAGTCGGTATCCTAAAATATCTCCATGCACAGGACTACTTAGCTCTCACGGAAGAGAGGAGGCAGGAGAACCAGGATTCCAGTCCAGCCTGCACAGCTCTACAGAATTTAGAAAGGGACGATGTAAATGCTAGCCGTGCAAGCATAAACACCTGAGTTCAGATCCGACATGGCTGTACAAGCAGGGGGCAGTGGCTTGCATAAGTAGCCCTAGGGCTGACAGGGTACTGATGACCCTGGAGCTCATGGACTAGATTCCAGATTAGGAGATATCTCCTTTCAAAAATAAAGGGAAGCTAGGCATGGTAGCTCATGTCTTTAATCCCAGCACTCGGGAGGCAGAGGCAGGCGGATTTCTGAGTTCGAGGTCAGCCTGGTCTATAATGTAGTGAGTTCCAGGACAGCCAGGGCTATACAGAGAAACCCTGTCTCGAAAAACCAAAAATAAATAAATAAATAAATAAATAAATAAATAAATAAATAATAAAATGAAGAGAGGGGGCCTGGAAAGATGGCGAAGTTAATCAGAGCCTTTTCTACTTTTCCAGAGACTCCAGGGAATCCAACACCCTCCTCTGGCCTCTGTAGCACCCACAGGCACGTGTACATACTCAAAACACAGACATATGCATAATTTTAACAATGCTTTAGATAGTCTCAAAGCAAAATCTTAATGGGCTTGATGACGCTCATCTCAGCAGCAAATCAGTTTGAGTTCAAGGCCAGTCTGGCATAGAATGCAAAATCTAGGAACAGCTAAACAGCAAGAGCCTGTTTCAAATAAACTCTTCAGATGAGGTGTGGTGGCACACACCTTTAATCCCAGCATCCAGGAAGCAGAGGCAGGAGGATCTTTTGAGTTTGAGGCCAGCCTGCTCTACAAACCCAGTTCTAGGACAGCCAGGGATTCTTGCCTCAAAAACCACAAAGGTAAGATATCTGATACAAATCTCTGGCACCGACATGGGTCACACCACCACACACAATGTACAAATGTGTGTATACACATACAATTATCCTTCCCCCCCAAACGGTGGCTGTTAGCTCAGCAATACAGCTCTTGCTTCCCCATGTCTGAGACTCTAAATTCAAACCCCACCCAGTGCTTCAAAAATAAAAGGACCAGGGGGCGATTTAGTGCCCAAAACCTTCGTCTGACACAAAGGACCTGAGGGATTGATTGACTGATTCTCCAGAGCCTCTGTGTAAAGACCAGTTGTGGTGGTCCCTATGCAGCTAATGCTGACAGGCAAGAATGGCTTCCTAGGAGCACAATGGCCAAGCCAGTTTAGTGAGCTTCAGGGCTGTGAAGAGGTCAGCACTCCTGAGGTGGGTCAAAGGAACTGTCCTACTGCCTCTACACACATACGCTCCCTTCCACTCACATACGAAACAGGCTGGGGATGGGGCTGAAGAGTGCTTGCCTAACATACACCAAGTTCTGGGTTCAATGCCCAGCATCATATAAGCCAGATGTAGTAACTAACGGGTGTGCTTGTAATCCTAGGACTTGGGAGGTGGAGGGCAGAGGCTCAAGGTCATCTGTAGCTACACAGTGAACTAGAGGACAGGCCAGGATACAGGAGACGGTCAAAATACAAACTTCTCATGTCTTTCAAGTTTGAGAAGTTTTTCCTGACTTATTTTACATGTGACAGATGTGAGAAGCCAAGTCAATGTGACTTTACACCTAGCTAGAAGAGGGCCTAGGAACTGAGTGAAGGGCTTATTGTGTTCAGAGAAATACCAGATACAGACATTAGCACACAGGAAGGACACGTTGAGTTCCCTTTAGTTCATGTTTATTAGATGTTCCCCTCAGAACCACCTTACATAGAAATCCAAGTTAATTTGTTCAATACCTGTTATTAAAAACCAAATACCACTTAAAAATCCCAATTTAACACATTTTTATTGAACTTTTTCTCCATTTCCTTATAAAACAGTCATTTTCCACACTAGCAGCTCTCCCCCAGAGTGGGGGAGGGGGTTGGAAGAGGCGAGACACCTCCAGAGAAAGTGGGTGGGGGAGGAATGCCCAGGGTTACCTCCTGAGGTTCTTCTGGGCCTGTTTCAACAATGTATCAAAGTCAAGTGAATCAAATTTGCTCTTTACAGGAGCAGGATCAAAGTCTTCCCGATTGGAGTCTACAGAAGCAGAAAGGGACAAACATTAAGGTCTCTTACCACACTTCTCAAATGGGAGCCATGGCCATCCAAGAAGTGGAGGGAAGCAAACTGTCCTGCTTGTAAAGCCGGCGGGAGGCCCCTCCCACTCACCCCCTCTGGGGTGGGGTCTCCGTCTGTCAGACCCAGATCTAGCTTCCCTCTCAAAGGCTGGAGAAGCCCTTCTCATCACTCACCAAGGTCAGAGTAACTCCTCTTGCAGAACTGCCTTCGGCCCCCAAAGCAGAGATCAAAGGGCTGCTCGTCTGCCTGCCGCAACTTGTGGCCACTCTCAATGGCTGCAAATGCCTCTTCAGCATAACGGTAAGTGACGAAACCATAGTTGTCACTAGAGGAGAGGGTGAGCCATTTGGGCACAGAGGTGTTTCTTCTCATTTCCCCAATGGCCAACCTTCTGATTATAAAAATGAAGGGGACTGGGCGGTGGTGGTGCACGCCTTTAATCCCAATACCTGGGAGGCAGAGGCAGGCAGATTTCTGAGTTCGAGGCCAGCCTGGTCTATGGAGTGAGTTCCAGGACAGCCAGGGCTACACAGAGAAACCCTGTCTCGAAAAAAACAAAAACAAAAAAAAAAAAAAAAAAAAAAGAATTTAACAGGAAAAAAAAAATTCCCAGCTTTAAGACTTACCCTTGGACACGAAAATGAATGGTACACTCCTCAATTTCTCCAAAAACAGAGAACCTCTGTTTCAGCTCTGAACGAGTCATTCGGCCAGGTATTTTCCCAATGAAGACCACCCTTCTCTCTTCCTGTATTAGATATAGGAACAGTGACTGTGGCTATGAGCCAGAGCTTCGGCTGGTGATGACTGAGCTCGTGGCACAGGGTAAGCCCCTCCCTCCCCCCATGACCTGCTGCCCTACTCACTATTGCACGCTCCTTTTGCAGCACTCTCTGCCTTTGGTAATGGTCGTTTGCACGGTAAGAGCTGTACCTGACAAGAGAGGTACCGTCAGTCCCCAGACAAGTCAAGACTCGGAACTCTCATGCACCCGCCCAGCATCCTAGATGCACTGCCCTCAAACACATGGCCATGCTCACCGCCGCCTCCTGTCACTTCTCCTGCAAGGGGACACAGAGGGAGACCGGCTTCTGGAACTGGAAGATGAAGATGAAGAGGAGGAGGAGGAGGAGGAGGAGGAGGAGGAGGAAGAAGATGAACACCTTCTGGACCGTCCAGAGGAACTGCAGCTGGACCTGTAATAAAGGCCATAGGAATGACGGGAATGGGACAGGTAGGTCAGACTCGCCTGTCAGGAGGCGTAGCACCACGGATAAAGCGAAATGCAAGAGTTTCAGAAGGTTTTCTTTGCAGGTAACAAGTGGAAGAACCTTCATAAATTTTAGATATATCAAGCATTTTTACAGTTTTACCTATTTTTATTACCTTTTCCCCTCCGAGATGGGGAATCTTACTAAACAGCCCAAGCCAGCCTTCAATTGGAGATTCTCTTGTGGCTCCCTGGCCAGCACGGGGACTGTGCTGGCATGTCCAGTTCTCTCTTTGGGCCTCCTGCATCCTGATACAGTTCTATTACTACTGAGCTCTCCTTACTGCTGATTTCTACTGTGCCGCTGAAAACGGGAAACCACTTAACAAATGAGAAAGGAACGACATTCAGGGAGTCTGGGGGATGGAGGGCTAGCTAATCCTAGTTTTCACAGCTACTCCACAGTGCTGGGGTAAGGTACCAGTCTAAATTCTAACTGTTCTCCTGCCATATCTCAAATGAATACCGTAACCAAGGCGAGAGGGAGGTCACCATGTCAGAACTACTGTTCAGAGCCATCTCTGAAGATAGGTATCAGTGCCAAAACACCGGTTTTTGGTTGCTTGGTTGGGTTTTTGGTTGGTTGGTTTTTTGGTTGCTTGGTTGGTTTTTTAGTTGGTTGGTTGGGTTTTTGGTTGGCTGGTTGGTTTTTTGGTTGGTTGAGTTTTTTTTGTTGTTGTTTGAGACAGTGTCTCATATACCCCAAACTGCCCCAAACTCTGTATGTAGCCAAGGATAATTTAAGCTGTTACCCTTCTGCCTCCATCTCCTGAGTGCTAGGATTACATGCATGTAGCATGTCTAGGTACGAGGTGCTGGAAGTCAAACACACGGCTTCACACACTAGGCCAGCACTTTTACTAATTGATCTACAACCGCAGCACATCCCACAAGATGACCTTCCTTCTTTTTACAATTATCACATGTGTGGCAAAGCATGCATAGAGGTCGGTCGATAACTGTTGAAAACTCTTTTCATTCCAGCATATGGTTTCAGGTTCACACTCAGGACGCTGAGCCTAGCAGCATGCATCTTTGCCTACTGAGCCATCTCACCAGCATGTAAGATTAACCCACTATCCTGTATTAGCACCAAGAAATACCAAATACCATGTATAAGCCCCGATTATAATAGTGTGAAACAACCCCAATCAGGCCAAATGCTATCTACCCAAGGTGCATCTCAAGTAAACAGAAACTCCAGGAGTATCCCAGACTCCAACAATCCAGGAAAAAGAAAGTAGAGCCGGGTTGGAGAGATGGCTCAGTGGTAAAGAGCACTGACTGCTCTTCCAAAGGTCTGGAGTTCAAATCCCAGCAATGACATGGTGGCTTACAACCATCCATAACAAGATTTGATGCCCTCTTCTGGAATGTCTGAAGACAGCTACAGTGTATTTACATATAATAAATAAATAAAATCTAAAAAAAAAAAAGAAAGTAGAGCCATAGTGACTCAAAGTACATGAGACCCATGGCCTTTTCAAAGTTAACCAGAGTGAAGGAGCGTCCCAAAGGACAGAAGCTAACAGGCCATCAAAGCTCACCTTCGCCACCTCTTGTTGGGGGGGGAAAGGGATCTGGACCGGGACCGGGACCGGGACCGGGATGAGGAAGACACCGATGAGGAAGAGGACGCTTCACTGGTCCGGCTGGACCCAGAGCTGACAGAACGGCTGCTGCGGCCACGGCGGCCTTGCCAGCCCCGACTCGAGGGGCTGACTGATCTGCAGGCTTTTCGGTAACAGCGCATTGACCTCTGCTTGTCTGGGGTCTCAGAGGGAGTCCTAGCGATCGTTTCATTCCGGCAGGGTGAGGCCTCAGGAGACAGCAAGGTGGATGGGGCAAAACAGGGTGCTGAAGGGTCTGCCTGCTCAATGCTAGTCCTGTGATCAAGTGGCTCCTGGGAAGTAGCCGTGCATGGGAGTGGGGGTGCGGCCGAGCCCAAAGACAACACAGGTTTGATGGTGATGTCCTGATGGCGCTTGACGTTCCATCGGGAGCCCACCTCGGAAATGACTAGGGCAGGCATCCTTTTTGGGGGTGTCCTGCTTCGGACACAATAGTCATGGTCCCCAGAGCCCACATGGACTGGACTAGGGCCGTGGGCCCCTTCTTGGAGGCAGGCTGTAGCTGGAGGTTTGGCCTCTGTAATTCCTTCAGGCTTCAGGGTTCCCTCTTGGGCGGTGGACTTAGGAGATTTGGCTTTGGCCAACAGTGAGACAGCAGCCAGGGGTTTCCATAACTGGTGGGGAGGGGTGGCTGGAGGGGTGAGCCCTGTGGGTGGAGGGAGGATGGAGATAGCAGGGTGAGATCCAGTTTTATACTCCAAACTCTGTATCTAGGCTCAAGTCCCCACTTCTCCGAGTGTACTTACTAAGATCGACAACAGCCCAGCTTCTCTCACTACCTGAGGTCAGCCACTCAGGACCTAAACCTACCTAGTGACTAGGTTCTACCTCATTTACCTTAGCATTTTCATTCTCAAGTGCACTCCTCCACCTAGCCTTACCTTATACAGACTCATACCATAAACTTACCTACTTCCCTTCTGGCTCCATACCTGTCTGTTTTCTAGATTCCTGCTAGACAAACCATCTACAATAACCAACGTGAGAATGCCTTTTCAATTGTTTCTCCAATACATATACAGGATGAAGTTCAAGCAGCTTAATACGACAAAGTACCCATAATCTGACCTCTAGCCTTAACTCTTGCTTGGTCTCTGTCCATTGCCCTAAATCAGCCTCTACTCTCTGGGTTAAAAAAAAAACACTTACAGAGCTACAAATAACAAACTAGTTGCTCCTGTAGTTCAGTTAGGCCGTTCCATTTATCCCCTGACTGACAGCAGTGATTGTTTTCAAACCTAAGCTTAGGACAACATTCTATACAACCCTCCCCTTACTGTTCCTCACTTCCGACTGAGTATTGGAAGCATCTGCCCTCTTGACCATGAACACAACAATGGAGATCAGATGTCTGTCCCCAATGCCGACACACACTTGATGCACAGCAGATGTGCAGACACACGTGCTGTACAGTCTGAGAGCCGGAGCACAACCTGAACCCACCTGCCACGTTGGCCAGTTCTGGGGCTTGTAACCGGTCTAGGGGTTTCTTCTCCTGGGGAGTGTCAATGCTGCTGGCAGGGGGGGAAAAGGGAAAGCCTGGTTCATTGCCTCAATATCTTGTACATCTGCTTTCCTCAAAAAGCAATGAAAGGTGTATGGGGGGGGGGGGGGGGGGAGGGGGGGGGGAGGGAGAGAGAGAGGGGGGAGGGAATGCCCAGTGTGGCCCCAGTCATCTTCCTCTAGCACAGAAGGCCTAGAGACCAAGGTGTAAACGGGCTGACTCAGCACCACCAGACCTCAGGAGGCAGGCTGACTAGGCAGGATCTTCAATGAATGATCCTGCACTGCCCCCACCTCCTCCATCAGTAAGGAACCTTGCCTACCAAGCTCACATTTAACTGAAGCCAGTATAAACGACATGATCAGCAGACAGGAATGTGAAAAATGAGGCCTCATTGTTAGAATGCTGCAAAGTTAAGGGGTTCAGGTACCCTGCCCTCCAAGGAATTAGGGGAAGCCCCAGTCACCCCCCACCACCACCACTTTAGGTGGCCCCATCACCAGCACTGAACAAGCTTTAAGTCTGATAATGGAAGAAAAAAAATCCCAAAGAATATTTTGCCATGAATTAAGGGGCACCTCCAAGGCACACAGAACTCCTGATAGTGCATATCCCTCCCACCAACTCATCACCCATGACAGTGTCTGGTGGTTACAGAGAAGGGGACAAAAAGTGGGGGAAGACACTAGAGTTGATGAGCATCCCTGCCACAAAGGTGTCCAGTTGCAAGCCCTGGAGTGCTGGCTGGCCGCTGACCGAAGCTGTGGGTAACTTGCTCAGGTCTCCACACTTACCCTGAGTTTCCTACAGCCAAGCTGTCAGCAGAAGCTGGGAGAGGACACTCCTTTTTGGCTGTAAAGAAATCATATTAGTTAAAAGCCCAACCATATGTTCCAAACTGAGGTGGCATAGAAGTGCATTCTGATATCCAGAGAATAAGCCAGCTTTGCCTGCATACCCGCACTGAGCTCAGACCCAGTCTCCTCTAGTGCTATCTAGTCAATGAGACTAACATTTCTTTTTTTTTTTTTTTAAATATTTATTTATTTATTTATTAATTATATGTAAGTACACTGTAGCTGTTAGAAGAGGGGGTCAGATTTTGTTACGGATGGTTGTGAGCCACCATGTGGTTGCTGGGATTTGAACTCAGGACCTTTGGTAGAGCAGTCAGTGCTCTTAACCGCTGAGCCATCTCACCAGCCGAAGAGACTAACATTTCTTTTCTGCCCAGAAACACCCACTCCCAGCTGAATGTGAGACAGTCCAAATTGATGGACTAACCATACATTGAAATAGGGTCTAGGGGGCTGGAGAAAAAGAAAAGAAAAGAAATAGGGTCTAGGTATGGAGCCCAGCAGGCCTGGGACTTACCAGGTAAACGAGGATGGCCTTGAACGCAGATCTGTTTCCCAGTGATGGGATTAAACACACACACCATACTTGACCTTAGACTTATCTAGCCACTGAATCTAGGACCATGGCACAGGTAAGCACAGCTTCTCCCATGAAACTACATCCCTAACACATAGCCTCTGTCTCACTCTTCTGTTTTATACTCTACCATGTACTGCAAAACCTGTTACCAATTCAAGTGTTATCTGTGCAGATTCTTTGCTCCAATGATACAGTAAGTTCTTCTAGAAGAGAATATAATTACCTCCACAGCCCACAGCACCTAGCACCCTGATTTGTCTTGAGAAAATCAAGCTCCTCATTGTCTTCTAAATGAACCCCACCCTCCGCCCCAGACAAGGATTCTGTCTGTCCTGCAACTCACTCTGTAGACCAAGCGGGCCTAGAACTCAGAAATCCACCTGCTTCTGCCTCCTGAGAGCTGGGATTAAAAACATGCCACAATGC
>NC_034590.1:157389302-157404633 GCF_900095145.1 Mus pahari | reverse complement strand
TTTAATCCCAGCACTCAGGAGGCAGAGGCAGGCAGATTTCTGAGTTCGAGGCCAGCCTGGTCTACAAAGTGAGTTCCAGGACAGCCAGAGCTATACAGTGAAACACTGTCTCGACCACCCCCCAAAAAAGTGAAAAATAAATAAATAAAAGATTTATTTATTTTATGTATATGAGTGCTCTATCTGCACGTACACCTACATGCAAAAAGAGAGCATCAAAAATCACTTAGTTGGTAGACAGGCAGTGGTGGCGCACACCTTTAATCCCAGCACTTGGGAGGCAGAGGCAGGTGGATTTTTGAGTTCGAGGTCAGCCTGGTCTATAGAGTGAGTTCCAGGACAGCCAGGAGTATACAGAGAAACCCTGTCTCAAATAATAAAAAAATAAAATAGAATTCACTTAGTTGTGAACCACCATGTGGGTGCTGCGAATTGAACTCAGGACCTCTGGAAGATGTGCAGCTGGTGCTCATAAGTACTGAGCCCTCCAAATGCATCTTATAGGAACCATCCAATACCTCTTTTTTTCTGCCTTATATGCTACATATATTGTAACAAATTCCACCTCTCAAAGTTCAACTGAAGAGCTGTTTCTCTGTAGAAAAAGTCCCCATCCAATCCCACCCTCCCTGCATCCTCTTTATCTCTTTTAATTACTAACCCTATACCACCATGTCCCTGACTTAAGACTACTCTCCCAGGGGAAATGCTGTCTCCCTGTGCCAATTAAGTGGCTCTTCTGATGGTTGATACAGTGCCCTACCCTCTACCCCAGTTCATGCCGCTGTGAGGCTAAACCCAAGGAAGCACAGACAAGAAGAAAGCTAGATAGAGCAGAGCTACCTAGTTTTCCTCACCTTCTGATTTCTCAAACTGCTCCAACAGACTGGACAGGTCTGATGCTTCAATCCCTGTGAGAACAACACAAGATTAAAATCTAGCCCTCACCAACTGAGGCTCTCGGTCCCGAGAAACCCCTTGTGAACCTTCACATGCCTCCCAGTGCACCACAGTGAGTTAACCCAGAGAGCTGCACATAGCAAGATCTCCCAACCCCTGCACCCTTCTTGTACTGAGCCCATTGTCACTCACCAATCTCACTGATGAACGCCTGTACCACGTCTTCAGGACCCTGAGCACGTGGGTTGGGCAGGAAGGACAGCTTCCTTAGACGGGCTGGATGGACAGCAGGCAGCTTTGCAACAGTGCCCTGCTTTGGCACAGGGACAGACTTGACAGCTGTAGAGATGGGCTTCTCCCGTGGTCTGTTCTCCTGGGTCTCAGGCTTTAGCCTCTCTGATACAGACTCCTCAAAAACTACACCCTCAGTAGACAGAGTCGGTGGAGCCTTGATCTGGGGACTCTGTACCAAGGTGGACACTTGGTGTTTGGGCTGGGGAGATACAGGCACTGACTGAGCCTCCAGCTTTGTAGTTTCTACTGGTGGAGACATGGGGCTGGCCGGCCCAGAACTTAAGGAAGGAGTCACTGGCACAGGAAGCACATCTTCAGGAGGACCAGCAGGATTACTACTGGGTTCCACATTGGATGGGGGAACAGCTCTTCCAGTAGGGACTGAAGACAACGGAGGTGGAGAAACAGTAGACCAAAAGGGAGGCTGTTGCAGCCCTGGGCCCCACCCAAGGGACCCATAGGCACAGCTGGAGCTGTAAGGTGAAACTGGTGCAGGAGGGGGTACCCAAGGCACATTGCAAGTTGGGGGTACACCATAGGTACCAGGAGTACCAGACACTATGGGCATCGTTGGTGGTGGGGGCAAACAAGAATAGCCAGAAGGGGACACAGAGGGGTAACAAGACCAGGGTGGCACAGGGGAATACTGAGTATAGGGGTCAGGTGGCATTTGTCTCATTGATACTGGAAGTCCAGGAGGTTGCAAGGGAGGTGGGGGAAGGGTGGGGACTCCATGACCACTTGAAGGAAGAGGAAGCAGAGGCGGTATGCTCGGAGGGAAAGGCAAAGGAGCGGGCGCCGTGGAAGGGATGGGTCCAGCAGGAGACACAGACTGCAAAGGAGGAGGGGGTGGTCTAACTGCAAGTGGCATCTCATGAGATGACACCTGTTCAGAGTGAGTTGAAACCATAGGTTTGCTTGCAGATGGCTCAGGAGTAGGGGAAGCAGGATTAGAACCCACAGACACAAAACAAGTCTCGGGTACAGCTGCAGGGCTTCTCTGTGGAGCTGACTTCGTGGCTGGGGCTGATGGAACAAGACAAGGGATATCTGCCAGCCCTGTGGGGGTCTCTGGGAGACTAGGCCACTTGCCAGCTGGGGGCTGAGAATTCCTGTCCTCTGCTTCCGTTTGCCGTTGCTGCCTTCGCTGACGGTACTCAGATAGGCTGAGAGGCCGAGGTCTGGCTTCCTGGGTTGTAGCGCTGGTACTGCCTTCCACCTTCAAAGGACCTACAACATCCTTGCCTTCAGGGGTGACAACCTTAGGATGGTCTGCAGACTGAAGGGAAGGACGACTCCCCTGAGCTGCTGCTGCTGCGGCTGCTGCTGCTGCTGCTGCTGCACGTCTAGGATCAGTGGGTCTGCACTTAACTAGCACAGGATCTGCTGGAGCCAGGTCATTTGGAAGAGGGTCAGTTGCCACTGTGTTTGCTAGGACAGCATCAGCTGGAGACAAGTTATCTAAAGTGGGAATAGCCACTGCAGGTTCAATTCCTTTCTTGTCAGCCAGGACTGGGCTAGTCAGGTTTGGGCCTACTGGGAGAGAACCAAGCAGCTCTGTACTAGATGAAGCCTGGTCAACAGGTACAGCATTGCCAACTACAGGGGAATCACCTTCAACAGAGCCAACAGGCATGGAGTCAGCTTGAGCGGAGTCATTTAATGAGAGAGTGGGGTTGGCTTGGCTAATCTCAAGCAGCTTAGGACCGAGATCTAGAGCATCGTCTTCAGCAGGACTATCCTGTCCTGCACTTCTCTCTAAGTTCTCAGACCCTGTCTTCTCTAAGGCAGCTGCCCAGGCCCGAGCCCAAGCCCGTGGCTTCCCTCTGCTCTGAGGGGCTGCAGCCTCTCTGGGAAGCTCTTCCTGAGGCTGCTTCTGTAAACTGCCTGCCTGAGAATTCCCCTCAGACACAGTAGACTGTCCTCGAGAAGACGACCTCAGCCTCCTGGTACAGCCTTCCACACAGGCTGTTGGTTGTTCCTTGTTCTTCTTCTTCCTGCCCTTTCTGGGAACTTTCTGAGAACCCTGACTTGTACTGACAGGTAGGTTCTGAGGTTCCTTGGGTGCCAATGACTCCATGATTTCCCTGGGCTCCAATAAGCAGGCGGAGCTCAGTGATAAATCTTGATCAGGGCAAGGAGCAACTTCAGACACAGCAGTCTCGGACTCCATGGTGGGCATGAGTAACTGCAAGGCAGGACTGCTTCCTACAGACTCATCCAGGAGCACAGACTGGGATCCAGAAGGAATTTGCCGCACCACGACTGGGATCTCCAGGTCATCACCAGTTGTGGCTGCCTGGCCTACAATCTCCAGCACAACACAACCCTCAGGCAGTGTCAAATCATCAGCCTGTTCCTGAAGTTCATCCTCAAGTGATGCCAAGTGGGTGAGGTTGGGCAAGCAGTATGGATGCATGGCCCGTACCAGCTCACTCAAGGAGGAGATGCTCTCGTCACCAGGGGCTGACACTGGCGCATCTGCTGCCTCAGATGTGCCTTCTTCCTCAGGGCATGCCAGGTGCATGGGGAAGTCCAAGACATTCACGGAGTTGTTGAGTTCGCCAGCAAGCATCTGACCGCTGAAGCCAGCGACCTCCTCCTCCTCTTCCCCATCACTGCGTTGCTGGGGAGGAGGGGACTGACCCCGTCGAGGTCTTGGTCTTGAGGGTCTCCAGCTAGGCAGCTTAGGGGAAGAAGTTTCCAAGAAAGGAGGCGGAGAGAAGTCCCATGGAGAATCTGCAAGGGACATCTCAACCTACAGAAGAACAACAGACTCAGGAGGTGCTCCTCAGCACATGCTCTCCTCAGCACATGCTCTCCAGATGCTACCTCTCCACATCCTCCTCCCCATCTGTGAGTTCAGAAGGGTCCTAGGTCAGACTTACCCCACTCACCCGACTACTTCCTGTGCTGGGCCCCAAAGGGTCAATTGGGGTGATAAGGTCACGTTCTGGGGGTGTCCGAGAGAGATTGAGCAGCTTGTGCAGCTAAGAGGAAGAATGACCCCAATCAGTTTGTGCATAGCTGTAGGAAGAGGCTCCCAGATTTGGTTGGAACCTTTGGACTAGCCCTGTATCCCTCCCTGACCCCATACTCACAGAGGAGCTCTCCCGAGGGGACACAAGCAGCTCTGAATCAGGAATGGTGTCAAAAGGGGACAGGTTCTCAGAATCTGCATTGTCCAAGATCTCCGTCAGAGCTGTGAGCAGCGACATTTCATTCTGGTCCTCCAGAGATAACCTGCTCTGCTCCAGAAAGACAAGAGGACCCCCACAAGATCTCTAATAACCTTCTAGGCCATAAAAAGAACTAAATACCAAGAGAATTAGTCTCCCAGGCTCACTTCACTCAATTTGACAGCAAGAAGGATCTGAGTAGCAGGAAGCATGGGTTCCATCTTTTACTGTTCACCCAACTCTCCAGTTCAAACAGAGAGGCTTAGCTTGAGTCTTAAGCTTGGCTTTCACGCTCTTATACACTCAAGTGATACTAAGATGCTCAGGAAACCATCCTAGGCTAGACTGGAATTAGGCTCAAAAGCAGTCTCCGTGCAACTACTGGACATGAAGGTCAGACCCTGAAAGGAGAATAAGCTTCAGACCATGGTCCAAGCTGAAGGCATCCTTCGTGGGCTGTACTCTGATGGTCTGCAGTCTAACACCATTTAAAACATTTAAAAAAGTTTTAAAAAAAAATCTTTCAAGGGCTCAGGTTGGGCCAAGGATCTGAGAGAACAAAGCCATCTCTGAAACGATTCCAAAGATTCAAGACCTAACACCCCCTGCAAAGATCCTGTCTGAAGACCTCCATGCCCTGCCCCAGCTTACCTCTCCAAAATCCTCAATGAGGGATATCAGGGAGGCATCCATGTAGCTCTGCATGGTCTCCAGGAGTGTCTCATCCTGCAGTATCAGTTCCTCCATTTCCAGGTCTTTCTCCCTAAGAGAGGGACCCAGTCTAGAAAGACTGACAAAGCTAGAGTCATCCCCCTCCTCATGGACCTAAGGCAAAAGAGGGAGAAGGGGAATCAGAAAGACCCAAGTCCTCTGAAGAGCAGCTAATTGATTAAAACCAGGTATCCCGGGGCTGGTGAGATGGCTCAGCAGGTAAGAGCACCCGACTGCTCTCCCAAAGGTGCAGAGTTCAAATCCCAGCAACCACATGGTGGCTTATAACCATCTGTAACAAGATCTGACTACCTCTTCTGGAGTGTCTGAAGACAGCTAGTGTACTTACATATAATAAATAAATAAATCTAAAAAAAAAAAAAAAAAAAAAAAAAAAAAAAAAAAAAAAAAAAAAAAAAAAAACAAAAACAAAAAAACAACCAACCAGGTATCCCTCGGGAAAAGCAAACAAAGAAACAGATCCAGCCCTCAACCAATGGACTTAAACCAGCAGTGCTGCCATGGTCAAAGGTCTGGACTAGCTATGGATGGTGGTACAAGCCCCAAGCAAAAGCACCAGCCCAGATGGCAGTGTTCTGATGGCAGTGTTCTGGGCAGAACAGTTTAGACTCCACCCGTGAACGGCTGGAGTTGTTAATAAACCGGGGAGCAGAAACATCAAAAAGATAAAGACCGGACCAGTAAGATGGCTCAGCTGGCTTACTTCAAAAGCCAGATGGACAACCCAAATTCAATCCCCAAAACCCACAGAAATGTAGAACAAACCCACAAAGCTTTTCTTGCACACCAGGGTACATGCTCACCCATACTCCTCACAGAGAGACCTGAGTCCACATAAACAATGATAACAAGAGGGAAGGTTTGGGGTTTGGGGTTGTTTTTTGGTTGGTTAGTTGGTTGGTTGGGGTTTTTTGTTTGTTTGTTTGTTTTCTGTTTTTTGGAGACAGGATTTCTCTGTATAGCCCTGGCTGTCATGGAACTCAGTTTGTAGACCAGGCTTGGCAGTCAAACTCAGAAATCCACCTGCCTCTGCCTCCCAAGTGCTGGGATTAAAAAAAGGCACAGCATATACTTGTAACAGAAATGCTGGAAAAACTAAGGCAGTTTGGGACCAGACTGGCCTACTTAAGAAAAGGCTGGCAGGGCAGTGGTGGTGCACACCTTTAATTCCAGCCCTTGGGAGGCAGAGGCAGGCAGATTTCTGAGTTCAAGGCCATTCTGGTCTACAGAATGAGTTCCAGGACAGTCAGAGCTACAGAGAAACGCTGTCTCGAAAACAAACAAACAAAAACAAAGAATAGGCTGTCACAGGGGAAAACAGTGTTTGTTAAGAAGCCATCTGCACTGTTACTTTTAAAAGAGGAAAATAATATTTTCCCAATTCCTTTGGGACACATATGACTGATTTATATTCTCCTGTACAGAGGGATTTACATGTGCCTATGCTCCATCATTATCATTATTCTCCCCCCACCCCCACCCCGCCCCTGACAGGGTTTCTCTAGATCCAATAATGGTGAGTCCTGATATGTCAGTGGTAGTTCTAGGGGAAGAGCCTCTGCACTGCCCCTACCAAATGGGAGCTAAAGAGAAAGCTTGACTGCAGAGATGAAGAGGCCCCGCCTCACACACGTCTGTGAACTAGCAGTGTCTTCAGCTTTGTCATCAGGTAAGACCCGCCCAAACCTGTCAAGTGTCATAGGCAGGGCAAGGCCCAAATGGAACTTGTGAGGCCAGAGCCCTGGCTAAGCTATCTGCCCTTGGAAGCATGGGATAAAGGCCTGAGAACAGACTCAGACAGACACCAACTCCTCCTGTGGCAAAGGGAAACGGGGCACTTGGACACCTCCAAAAGAAAAAGCAACAGGTGTGACCATACCCTTCCAGGCACCCGGTCCTTTTAAAAGGTGGAGCTGTAGGGCCCAGGGAAAAACAGGCTGGTTTAGAACACTTCTTAGGAGTCTGTCTAGGCCCAAAGCTAAAGTGAGAAGGCAGCAGGTTGTAGGGACTAACCCCTCCCACCCAGGTCTTCAGAATCCTGTAATTACAACCCGAAGCTAAATAGCGCATGGCTCAGCAAACAGTCATCGTGAGCAAGCAGCCTGTATCTCTAGTTGCCCTGCCTCCTTCTACAGTCCAGCCACTAGGCCAGACTGGTCCAGCTCTATAAACCATTCATCTTTACCTCCTCCCGGCAGGTGCTGGAGGCCAAGACAGACATCTACCTTCCTTTACATGGCTTCACCCACACACTTCACAATCCCTAGGTACAACCATTCCCAGGGGATCAGGAGCAGCTAAAGGCTAAGGCCAAGCCAAAAGTGAACCCACCACTAGCATCGACTCCAGAACCCTCAGTTGGCTTTCTCACACCAATTTTGTTCATCCAGAATTCAAAGTCAACTTTGTATTTTTGACACAAAGTCTCATGAAGCATGGGCTGGTCTTGTACTTCTATGTAACCAAGGTTATCCTTAAACTCTTGATTCTCCTACCTCTAAGCCCAGTCCAGAGACTTTTTAATGTTTCTATATACTTTAAAATATATGACTAGTTGAGCCAGGAATAACAACAAAAAAACAAGTAACTTGTCATTTCCTAAGACTATTATAAATCCGGTCAAAAGACACAGCACTGCCTTCTTTGATCCCAGCACTCAAGAGGCAGAGACAGGAGGATGTCTGAGATTGAGATGACAGCCAAGACTTCACAGAGAAAGAAACAAAAAACTTGTTCAATGGTATCTTACCGCTCTTAGCACAGGATTTAAACTCCTTATAGTGGCTTATGTTTTGCTCTTCCTGCCAGCCTCTTCAGCTTGCCCTCTACCATCCACCCTTCTGCTAGGCTGGCCTCTCAGTTCTTCCCATAAGCCATGCCTTTGATCTTCACTTCCTAGTCTCTCTGAGAAAAGTTTTTCACAGTCTTAGGAGTCTCAATGTAAAATGACTCTTCCATTTGTAGACTTCAAACTAGATTTCTGATGACCACATAATCCCAACTAGCCTGCACTTTCCTTCAGCTTCACCCACCTTTATTATGTCTATCCAAATTCAGGATACTGCAGGGAACACATCTGTTTAGCAACGCATCTGTACTTAAACATATGATACTTTGATAACTGTTGGGTTGACAGACTATGTAACTTCTACTGTTGCTGATCTTGGAGCCCTACTGTCTCTCCCAGATGATGAACAGTGCTGACCGCAGAAGTTGTAAAAAGTTGGAGGAAAAAGGATGGTTGATCCCAGAGTCATACCCCAAAAGTCATTCTCCCTTAGGCTGTTTTGCTGGACCTAGTATTACTGGGAAGGCTGCAATCAAACCTCGTATGGGGGTTGCTGTCAAAAAGACAACTTAATTCCTGCTCTCTTCACTGCAAACCTGATTTGAGCATTTTCGGAAGCCCAACACAAAACATTTTTCCTGACCCATTAAATATTCAACTATGTACTTTCAATAGTTCTCAAAACACCTCCCACTTTTTCCTATCTCCATCAAAAATTCCAAAAAGCCTCACACAGTCACAATTCACAAAGCTGTAGATGAGAATTCACCCAAGGACGCCTTAACTATCTCCCCCCCCCCCAAAAAGATGCTAGAAACAAAATGAGGGGAAAAAAATTAAACTAGTCACAGGTAAGTTGACACTCTCATGACCCTTGAATCACGCATATGAAGGACTGCAGGCAACCAAAACGCCAATGTCTGTGACGCACAACTCACTCCAAGACGACGGTCAGACAGAAGCCTCCAACGAACTGATTTCTCCACAACCCTTTAGTCTCAAGTCCTCCAACCCTCGCCTCACACCCTGACATTTCTAGGAAGCCGACTTTGAGAACATCTGGAAAGTCCACCATCTACCGACGGAAGGCGTTGTAGACGCAGGCCAGAGAGAAAAAACTCCTAAGGCTCCGAGCAAAGTTGCCTCCAGCAGTCCCTACCTCCCTCCAGACCAGAGGTCCCAGCACGGGCGAGAGATGGCGGGAGCGGCTGAGACACACCCAGTTCCCGGCAGTGCAGCTCCGGCGCGGAGACTAGATGCCCGACAGCCTGGGACAGGAGCCACGTGGACATCCCTTCCCCGCCCCCACGTGGACCCGCGCCCCGAGCTCCCCCCGCCCCCGCCGGCGAGCCCTACCCACGTGGGCGCCCGCGCCGCCTAGGGGGAGGGGGAGGCAGACAAGTTCTCCCGGGAAATCGTCCCCCCCAACACCCCACGTGCTCCGAAAAAGGAACTACGGCGCCAAGCTGGTGAAGCTTCTCCGACATCCTTAGGAAGAAGTCTTAGCCTTCAACTCCACTCCCGAATCCCTGACGCCCCAGCTAGGGCCACGTTTCTGACGCCCGACACTGTCCCTCTGCGTTCCCAGGAATCGCCGCAGGGTCCCTGCCTCTGCTGGCATACCCTCCGCAGACAACTTAGGTCTTTTCAGCCCTACCCAACTCCCGCAGCATCGCCACGCAAGTGCTTCCTCCCTTTCCTGTGGCGTCCACGTGTCACCGCCCGGCACACGCCGCTTTGCTGCCAGCCGCGGGCCGTCGGCCACCCTCTCACCTGCTCCGCGGCGCTCACGGAGCCCCCGGTCCCATACGACGCTTGGCTTCGACTCGCCCAGCTGCCGCCACGCACTCCACCGCCAGGGTCAGGACCCGGGCCCCCAGTCGGAGGCGGCGCGACTCGGTCTCTCCGTCCCCGGCGCGCCGCCATCTTGGCCCCTGAACACCCAGCGCTGCTCTGATCGCCGGCGCCGCCTCGCCCAGCCGATTGTGGGAAAGGAACTACATCTCCCGAAGGACACTGCAAGACTACGAATCCCAGAAGACCATGCAGCGAACCACTTTGCACCCTGGAAGAAGACGAGGGCCCTGACGTCCCTCGAGGATTTCTGGGAATTGTAGTCTCTGAAGGAAGATTAGCGGGTAGTGCTGTATTGTATTGTAGGGCTCAGTTTTGACCAAGCTGCTGAGTACGCAGTAGTAAGGAAAATACCACTTTATTTTTTGTTAAATTGTCCAGATGTTAGACCTCTTTGTTTGACGTTCTACCTGTTGTACTTTCCTTTCACCTTACTTCAAGTCGACCGCTGTTTTCAAACAGCACCCCCAAGTGGATACTCCCAGTCTAGACACTAACCCTCACCTAATCTCATACTAAAACTCTAGTGCAAATGTTTCTATAAAAGTACCACAGCCAGGCGTGGTGGCACACGCCTTTAATCCCAGTACTTTGGAAGCAGAGGCAGGAGGATTTCTGAGTTCGAGGCCAGCCTGGTCTACAAAGTGAGTTCCAAGACAGCCACAGCTATACAGAGAAACCCTGTCTCAAAAAAAAAAAAAGGACCGCATCTTCCATTCTTTCTCTACATTTACTCAGAAAACTACTTTGGTTTCTATCAAATTTCTTTCCTACTGCTCCAGAAACCCTTGCCAGGCAGTGACAGCGCATGCCTTTAATCCCAGCACTTGGGAGGCCAGAGGCAGAGGCAGGCTGATCTCTTGAGTTCGAGACCAGCCTGGTCTACAGAGTTCCAGGACAGCCAAAACTGATCTTCTTCCCATTGTTTCTTTGCATGGAACTTCTAACCTCAAAATAGCCTTCAATTTTTATTTATTTATTTATTTTGGTTTTTCGAGACAGGGTTTCTCTGTGTAGTCTTGGCTGTCGTGGAACTCACTCGGTAGACCAGGCTGGCCTCGAACTCAGAAATCCGCCTGCCTCTGCCTCCCGGGCGCTGGAATTAAAGGCGTGCTCCACCACGCCTGGATTAGCCTTCAAATCTTATTTAATGTAGGAAAGCTTTTCTGATTATCCCACCAGCCACAATCCTTTTCTGTATTTTTACACTTCATTCCTATTTCTAATGTTCATTCATTCGTCATATTTTCCGTTTTATAAAGCAACATTGATTATTACAAAACCTTAGATTATTTGAGGGGTTAGAGAGAATGCTCAGTAATTATGATTACTTGTTGCTCTCCCGGAGTATCTAGCAACCCTTGTCAGGTAGCTCACAAACACCAGTAACTCCAGCTCCTGGTGATCTTTAGACCAGATTGGGGAGGAGGTCATTTACATACACATGGCATACACACGTACATTTGATACATTTGATTATCAATGAGATAGCTCAGCTGCTAAAGGAACTTTGCCACCAAGCCTGAATTACATTCCCAGAATCCATTAGGTGGTGTGGTGGAAGGATTAAAAACTCTCAGCACTCGGGAGGCAGAGGCAGGCAGATTTCTTAGTTCAAGGCCAGCCTGGTCTAAAAAGTGAGTTCTAGGACAGCCAGGACTCTACAGAGAAACCATGTCTCAAAAAGCCAAAAAAAAACAAAACAAAACAAAACAAAAAACTGACTCTCTAACGATGTCTTTGGGCATCCACACATGTGCAGCCACTCTTGCAAAGCCATAAACACAAAATGAATAAACCTACAGGTCAAAAAAAAATTTTTTAAGATTTATTTATTTGCCGGGCGTGGTGGCACACACCTTTAATCCCAGTACTCGGGAAGCAGAGTCGGGCAGATTGCTGAGTTCAAGGCCAGCCTCATCTACAAAGTGAGTTCCAGGACAGCCAGGGCTATACAGAGAAACCCTGTCTCGAGAAAACAAACAAACCGACAAACAAAAAGATTTATTTATTTTATGTATGTGAATATGCTGTCACTGTCTTCAGACATACCAGAAGAGGGCATTGGATCCCATTATAGATGGTTGTGAGCCACCATGTAGTTGCTGGGAATTGAAATCAAAACCTATGGAAGAGTAGTCAGTGCTCTTAACTGCTGAGCCATGTCATCTCTCCAGCCCTGTAAAAAAGCAAAAACAAAAAACAAAAAGCAGACTATTTGAAATAGTACAAAACTGGGAGCTGGAGAGATGGCTCAGTGGCACAGCAGTTGAGTACACTGGCTGCACCCAACCATCCATAGCTCCAGTTTCAGGGCAACTGCCACCCTCTTTGGTCCTTCACAGGCACCAGTCACACATATGGTACATAGACATTCATGAAGGTAAAACATTTATACCAGAGTCAGGCAGTGGTGGCACACGCCTTTAATCCCAGCATTTGGGAGGGAGAGGCAGGCAGATTTCTCTGAGTTTGAGGCCAGCCTGGTCTACAGAGTGAGTTTCAGGACAGCCAAGGCTACATAGAGAAACCCTGTCTCTAAAAAATAAAATAAAATAAAAAACATTTATACCTCTTTGGGCCGGAGCAAGCAAGGGCTGAGCAAGCAGAGTTGACCGGAGTGAGCAGGGTTGATTGGAGCAACCAGGTGCATAAAAATTCAATTCCCACAACCGTCTGTACAGTGACAGTGTACTCATATACATAAAATAAATAAATTAATTAAAAAAATTTATACCCACAAATAAAAAGTAAGGTAGAAGTAGTAAAGAGATTCAACATCTACTTCTGGCCTCCAAACACATAAAAAGCACACACATGGGCTGGAGAGATGGCTTGGTTTCTCTGTATAGTCCTGGCTGTCCTGGAACTTACTCTGTAGACCAGTCTGGCCTCGAACTCAGAAATCCACCTGCCTCTGCCTCCCAAATGCTGGGATTAAAGGCATGCGCCACCATGCCCAACTGTTTCCATTATTTCTTAATTTTTACTTCCATACACTAAGTTATTAAAACCATCATTGTACACATCATTATATAGCTAAGTTGGCTTTGGACTCGTAATTCTCCTGTATTTGCCCTCATGCCTGGCTGCTGGTTTGTTTGTTTGTTTGTTTGTTTGTTTGTTTGTTTGTTTACTGTGGTAAGGGGTTGGGAGTAGCTAGTTTAAGATAGGGTCTCAAGTAGACCAGGTTGGCCTTTAATTTTACCTACAGTTAAAGATGACCTTGAGCTCCTTATCTCCCTAACTTCATATTCTAATTTTTGAGATTACAGGTTTTGCATCTAAGTATAACTCTATTTTGGTTTGATCTAGCTTGGTTTTAAGAGGTAAGGTCTCAGCCGGGCGTGGTGGTGCACATCTTTAATCCCAGCACTTGGGAGGCAGAGGCAGGCAAACAAACAAACAAAAAGGACTACCTCCGTCTGGCTGTCTTGAACCAGGTTGATTATGAACTTTTATAATCTTTTGTTTTGTTTTGTTCTTTTTCAAGACAGGGTTTTTTAAGGTAGCCCTGGCTGTCCTGGACCTTTCTAGACCAAGATGGCCTGAAAATGAGATTGATCTGCTTCTGCCTCCTGAGTGTTAGAAGTAAAGGCATTTGCCACCATACCAGTCTCCTTCCTTCCTTCTTTCCTTTATTCCTTCCTTCCTTTCTTTCTTTTCTTCATGCCTCTGCTTAGATCTGTATCAAGAAACTTTTCTTAGCCGGGCGTGGTGGCTCACGCCTTTAATCCCAGCACTCGTGAGTTCCAGGACATCCAGAGCTATACAGAGAAACCCTGTCTCGAAAAACCAAAAAAAAAAAGAAAGAAAGAAAGAAACTTTTCTTAGAGGCTGGAGAGAGGGCTGGAGAGATGGTTCAGTGGTTAAGAGCACTGACTGCTCTTCCAGTGGTCCTGAGTTCAATTCCCAGCAACCACATGATGGCTCACAACTATCTATAATGAAATCTGATGACGACAGCTACAGTGTACTTACATAAATAAAATGAATCTTAAAAAAAAAAAAAAAAAAAAAAAAAAAAAAGAGGCTGGAGCAATGGCTCAACAGCACTGAGGCCCAGAGTTCAATTCCCAGCAACCATCTGGAATGGAATCCAATGCCTTCTTCTGGTGTGTCTGAAGACAGTGTACTTGTATAAATAAAATAAATAAATTTAAAATAAATAAATTTAAAAGAGAGAGAAAGGAAGGAAGGAAGGGAGAAAGAAGGAAGGAAGGAAGCCTTTTGAGCCAGGAGCGGTAGTGCATCTCTATAATTCCAGATCAGGAGGGTGAGGCAGGAGGGTGTTAGCCATAAGCATCTTCTTTTTTCTCTTTTTCTTTTTCTTTTTCTTTTTTTTTTCTTTCTGGTTTTTCGAGACAGGATTCTCTGTGTAGCCCTGGCTGTCCTGGAACTCACTCTGTAGACCAGGCTGGCCTCGAACTCAGAAATCTGTCTGCCTCTGCCTCCCAAGTGCTGAGATTAAAGGCGTGCGCAACACTGCCTAGCAATTGCCAAGCCAAACTGGTGTACAAAGGGAGTTCCAGGACAACCAGGGCTACATAGAGAAACCATGTCTGAAAAACAAAATGAGAGAGAGAGAGAGAGAGAGAGAGAGAGAGAGAGAGAGAGAGGAAAAAAATTCCTGAGTGTCCAGTGTGTAGGGAGGAGATGACTTCCTGAGTGGATGTGTATTGCTGATATGAACCCACAGCCTTGGATCCATAGGAAAGGCAAGTTCTTCCCTCACTCCCGTAGAAAATGTTGATAGTGTGCACAGAAACTATCAACCACAGCTTCCTGCTCCTACATGACTGCTCCCCTGCAGACACAGAAGCAAAACTAGTGACCCTCACTTCCTGATTCTGGCTCAGCTGTGTTTCCTGGCTGCTTGTGCATCTTCATCAGCGTGCACAGCCCACCCACCCAACCCCAGCTTTTCTGTATGTGTTTGTTTAATTCCCTATCATCCATGTCAGGCCAGACCCTGAAGCCAGGCAGGTCTAAGTGCCAGTACCAGACGTGAATCTGTGGCTCTAGTTTGTCTACAACCTGGCTGCCGCGGCACCCGATTTGCATGTACACATCCTTGGGGTCACTCCTGAGCACCACAAAACACAGAAGTGCTCCTAAAGTCCAAGAAGAAGAACCTCAGAGACAGGACACCTGAACACTGGGACTTGCCATCATTTGTCTGGGTCCACGCCCACCAAAGACTGATCTGATTATGCTGATGGACAGACTTATCTTTTGGTTACTTGAATAGTCTCCCCCTAGAGCTCCAGTTGGTCTAGAAGCCTCCTGGAACCTCTTCCCCAGCTCTACATCTCCAGGTCTCTGTCAGCAAATCCACTTCTTTAAAAAACGGGGATTTTCTTTGTTTATTTGTCTGTTTGTTTTGTCGTTTAAAGATGTATTTATTTTATGTATGTGAGTACACTGTAGCTGTCTTCAGACACACCAGAAGAGGGCATCAGATCCCATTACAGATGGTTGTGAGCCACCATGTGCTTGCTGGGAATTGAACTCAGGACTTCTGGAAGACCAGTTAGTGCTCTTAGATGCTGTGCCATCTCTTCAGCCTCATAAAAAAAAAAAA
>NC_034590.1:157374141-157386532 GCF_900095145.1 Mus pahari | reverse complement strand
TCCAGGGTTTCAGGGAGAAACTCCCAACCTGTCTGCAAGAGGCGGAACACAAGGCTTAGAGGGAGGAGCCAACAGGAAGAAATGGTTTTGTTGTTGTTTTTTGTTTTGTTTTTATTTACTTTTTAAAGATTTATTTATTTTCTTTTTTCGGGAGATTTTTTTAAAAAGATTTATGTATTTATTTTATGCATGAGTACACTGTAGTTGTCCTCAGACACACCAGAAGAGGGCACTAAATAGCATTATAGATGGCTATGAGCCAACACGTGATTGCTGGGATTTGAATTCAGGACCTGTGGAAGAACAGTCACTGCTCTTGACCACTGAGCCATCTCTCCAGCCCCCAGTAATGTTCTTCTTCTTTTTCTTCTTCTTCTTTTTAAATAGTTTATTTTTACTTTATGTACTTTGGTGTTTTAACTGCACATATCACTGTGAGCTGCCATGTGGGTGCTGGCAATTAAACCCTAGTCTTTTTTTTTTTTTTGGCTTTTCGAGACAGGGTTTCTCTGTGTAACCTTGGCTGTCCTGAAACTCACTCTGTAGACCAGGCTGACCTAGAAATCAGAAATCCACCTGCCTCTGTCTCCCAAGTGCTGGGATTAAAGGCATGTGCCACCACACCCGGCTCCTAGTTTTTTTTTTAAGAAGAGCCAGGGGCGAACACACAGGTTTGACCCCAGCACAGGAGAGGCAGGCAGGCAGGCGGGTCTCTAAGGCCAGCTACAGAGCCATCTCTCCAGCCATGTTCTTTTGTTTGTTTGTTTTGGGGTTTTTTTTTTTTTTTGTTCTTTTTTTTTTTGAGACAGGGTTTCTCTGTGTAGCCCGGGCTGTCCTGGAACTCACTTTGTAGACCAAACTGGCCTTGAATTTAGAAATCTGCCTTCCTCTGCCTCCCGTGTGCTGGGATTAAAGGCACGTGCCACCACCGCCCGACGTGTGTACTTTATTTTTTATTCATCCTTCCACTCTTCTTTCCTAGGTCTCTTCTTGCCAGGGACCATATGCATAAAATAACTTCTCCCCTCTAAATAAGATGTATCCAGCCCTCCAAATCCCAGCGTTGCGGAGCTGACAACAGGCAGAGCTGCACACGGTTCTGGTGTGTGCTCCCTACCACTGAGTTGTGTGGCCCAACCCTGAACCTCAGTGTGCTTGCTTGTGCAACATGGGCAAGGAGCAGCCCCTTCCAAAGGTCCCCAGGAACTCTAGGTGAGGTGCCCCAGCACTTGGGAGGCAGAAGCAGGAGGATCAGTGGTTCCAGGCAGGGGAAGAGCTCAGGTGGTAAATGGTTCGCTCTGCAAGCATGAGGATTTGAATGTGATTCCACAGCACCTACCCAACAATGCAGATGTGGTAAATGCCTGTAACCCCAGCGGTGGGGGTGAGCACAGCCTCGGGGCTCCACAGAGGTCAGGGTCAGCCAGCCTAGCCTAACCTGGGAGCCCCACAGCTCAGTGAGACACTGGACTGTGTGAAAATTAAGATGGTTCCTGAGGAAGTACACCAGAGGTTGACCTCTGGCCTCTACATGCACACGTGAAACTATGTACACACGTGGGCAGGCATCATTCACACCCAAATGTACAATGTCCTTATAAAGGAGACCACAGGTATGAACGCCCAGCACAGAGCCCGGTACTTGTTCACTACTGCTGTTTGGTTTTTGTTGCATCTATCTCCACCTCACCTCCGTCCTTGCATTTCACCTTCTACATTTCCAACCCGGAAGAATCTCTCAAAAGGAAGGAAGACCTCTGTAGGGTAGGCGAAAATCCCCACAGTCCACCAGGTAGGTGAACAGAATCACCATGGAATCTGGTCTAGCTAGTTGTATGGAATGAGTGGCCTTAGGGGCAAGAGGTCACAGGAACGGGAGAAGGCACTTTCAGATTCATGGATGATAGAGATACCGAGTCAAGGCTGAACGATCCCCTTCCTCTGAATCAACTCACATTCAGCACCCTCCTGTCATCCTTGAAATAATCGCCACACACACATACACACACAAAGGCATATGTGTACTAGTGTCTATCCAGTACTACTTGGGGAGAGGGGCTATGCTGGGCACACATTGTCTGGTTTATATCTCATCAAACTGTAGGTTCCAATTACAGAGGGTAAAGCCGGGAGTTCAGGGTGGGGCTGTCGGCTGTCATTCAGCTCAAGAGAGGTTGTGCTGGGATTCAAATCTGAGCATCCAGAACTCTATTTGTTGCCTTAGGTCCTTAGGTCCTCTCTACTCCCTCTAGTGCTGACCTCTGAAAGAAAGTGGAAAGGAGATGGACTCTGGCAGAGGATGCTGCCAAGGAAATGCTGGTGTGTGGATGTTTTTTGTCAAGTCCTTCTATGCCCTTGGTGGGGGGGGGGGGACGGGGACGACCGCAAGCGGCGTAATCCGGAGGAGCTCCCCCTATTCTAAACACTGGGGGAGGGGTATTCTCATTCCTAGGCACGCCCTCCTTTCAATCATCAGACTCTCCTTCCATGGTCTCTTGCTCCTTAGCCAAAAAAACAAAAACAAACAAACAAACAAAACAAAAAACTAAGGTTGGGACATGTGGTCTCATGGCACCTTAACCTCCACCTTTGTAACTCTCCCCTGGACAGTCAAGCCAGCTGTGCAAACTCCTAAATCGGGGTAGGAAATCAATCAAACACCTTTTTCAAACAATCCCCATTTTAGCAACAAAGGGAAGCCAACGTAACCAGTCTAGTTCAGAAACCTTAGACAGGGAATACCAGCCCAGGTCCCCAGAATCTACCCAGAGAATACACCACGAAGCTTAAGAGAAGCTAAGGCTTGGGGGACCCCCCCCCCCAACGCCTTCAAGCAGCTCCCTTCCTCCCCGCTAATAGGTATTTCCTGTTTATGAGGCAGCTTAGGGCTGGGCTTTGGAGAAGGGAAGAGTTCTTCCCCTCTATGGGTTGGGTGGAGGAGTCCTTGAGGACTGCCTGAAGGTTGGGAGGGTTCTCCCTTTGGAAGTGTTTCTAACCTAGACTGTCCAGGATGCCCCACCCCCAAGCCGCGCCGCGGCCCCTGCCCCTATGGGTAGGGGGCACTGAAGGAGTAGGTTTCCTGTTCTCCACCTCCAAAACCCTCTACAGGGAGCTGCTTCCAGGGGGCGGAGGATGGGGGTGGGTGGGTAGGAGGCTCCAGGGCTGGAAGGAGAAAGTGGGGGAAGGGAAGTGTCTTAACTGGTGCGTCAGAGCCTGCCAGAGGGAAGGATGGCTTTGGTAGTGCTCCCCCCCCCCCAGCCTAATGGTCTTACCACAGCCCATGTGTCCCCTTGCAAAATGCGGACCTCGGGCCCTTAGGCGGGGGAGGGTGGGGTCCCTACTTAATTAACCCTTTTAGCTCTAGTCCCAACTGGTTTAGCAGGCATGGTCTGGTTAATTTAGAAAGGGGATGATGAGTCTAGGGGTTGCTCTAAGAATTAGCAGAGTGCTCCTTTTCCCACCCAGCTTCGGGTGGAGCGCGCCACACAGGGTCTGTAGAATACGCCTAGGGTCTCCGCGAAGAGCACAGGCAGGGGTCAGCGCCCCATCCCTCCCGGGGGTGGAGAGAGGGTACACCTCACTGCCCACCCAGGCTCCGCCTCCCCCAATCCCCGCTCCCGCTCCCGCTCAGCCACGCTCCCAACCCCGCGCACCCGGAGGACGGCCGCCGAGCGTGAGGCTTCGCCTCCTCCCGCTCCCCGGCGCCCGCCCTCGCCGGGGTCTCTGCCTCCGTCTCGTTTTTTTAAGAGCTGCGTCACATGCATGCCGTTCCCGGGAGCGCTCCCTGCCCCTCGCCGCGCGGCGCACGCACGTCGCCGCTCGCGCCGCGCTCGCCCGGGTCACTTTGACACGGCTCTCCCCTCCCACTAGCAGGACAATTAGCATATTAATAAAGCCCGGCCCAGCCCGACTCTGGCCGGAGAGCCGGCGCCTGCGAGAGGGAGAGGACGCGCGAAGGGACGGGAGCGAGCGCGAGGGCGGCGGCGGGGAGGGCGGCGGGAGCGCACAGACACGCACACGCACACGCGCACACACGGACACACACTCCGGGGACGCACACCCGCGCGTACACACGCAGAGGCAGCTCGCCTTCCTGCCTGGCTTCCTTCCTGTCTGCTCCGCGCCTGACAGGCCCCTCGCTGCAGGCAGGGGCGGCCCGCACCGGGCAGAGGCCGGGCCGGGCCGGCGGCGCGGGCATCGGGGGCCGCGGGCGGCGGCAGCGGCTCATGCCCGGCCTGTCCCTGCGAGGGGCGGGCATCGTGACTCGGCTGGGCCCCCAGCGGCGGGCGATGTGAAGATGTCAGTGGGCTGTGCCTGTCCTGGTGAGTGGGTCTCGAGGCCGCCTGGCCCCTCCTTCCCTTTTGGTCCCCTAACCCCTGGTTTGGCGATGATTTGTATGTGGGGGGCCTCGAAGGCATGGTGGGGGCCGGGGGGGCTGTATAGAGTTAGCGGGGCCTCGGTCGGGGGCGGGTTTTCTCATCCTTATAAATACGCAGCAGCCCAGCGGCACGGGAAGGGGGTGCTGAGGATGGCTTGTAATTTTTTTTGAGGGGGGGGAGGCTAACTGGGGAGGGATGGGGGGGGACTGAAATTCCCAGAATTCCAGGGTGTTAGCCAATCAGAAGTGACTTTGGACTTTTGACCCCCCCCTCAGGTCATCGTAGAGTTCTGATTGGCTGATTTGGGTTTTCCCCCCTTCCCTGCTGTTTATTGCCTCTTACATATTTTGTGACATTCCCCCCCTCGGGCTGTTTCTTAGGATGCTGTTTGGGGGAGGAGTTGATTGGAGCCCATCTTACCCCCCTTTAACTTTTCCTGTCTGTTGCCAGGGTAGGTTGGCCCTCCTGAGGGACAGAGCACTCCTAGGGGGTGTCAGATAATTGGGCCCTTGGGTCTGCTATCTCAGTCTTCGTGGGAGGGGGAATGTAGCAGTTCTAGGTAGGCCTTGAAGTTAAGAGTGGTTTGCAGATTCGGGTAGGGGGAGCAATGCTTGATCCCCTGAGTGAAAACTTGAGGACCCGAATTCAAATCACAAACTTCTCCAACAGGTATCAGCTTGCCAGGGGACACCTGTGTCTGAGAGTGTCTTGAGATTTTTCTCGGAAGGTCGGGGTATAGGCCACAAGTGCTAGGAGGAGACAGTTGAGCCGTGTGATGGGAGAGGTACTCTAAAGAGAATCCCAGCATACCAGCATATAGTCTGCCCCCTTCCTTATAACTCTGTGTCCTCAAACTGGCCTTCCTTCCAGGATGGCAGCTTTCTCTAGAAAGTCAGTGTCCTGGGTCTAGCCTGGCTGGACAACCTCTGTATGTCCTGCATTCTGAGAAGCCTAAAGAACTAGGACCCCCCCCCCCCAACCTCTCCCTCCCAACATTCACACAAATACACAATCCCCCAAGGGAAGCTGCCAGTGAAGAAGCTTCCTTGGAAATCACGTGACCCTGGCCAAGTTGGACTGGGTTGGGCCCACACTTCAAGTGGCTGCTGAGGCTGACATTTTAGGGGCATAGGGCCCAGGAGGAGGGCTAGGAAAGCCTGAGGATTGTGGACTATCCGGGTGTGGGAACCCCTGGCTCCTGCTGCAGAGGGTGGAGAAGAGGAGGAGAGAGGAGCTTGCCAAGCTGGAATCCTGCCTAGCTTCATATCCTTCCCACCAATTTGACGTGTGTGTTTGCGTGTGCGTGTGTGTGTGTGTGTGTGTGTGTGTGTGTGTGTGTTTTTTCGCTTTTGCAATTTAGCCAATGCTAGACAAGGGAGTTCATGCTCTTAGCCCACTGGTGGGTCCTTTCCCTACAACATCATGTGTGAAATCCAAAGTAAGGCAAGGCTTGAAACAAGCTAGTGGGCTGAAACGTAACTTTTTTTTCCCATGGAAGACAGGGTGTCTCTGTAACAGTCCTGGTTATCCTGGAACTTACTCTGTAGACCAGGAACTGCAGGGCTTGAACTCAGAAATCTCCCTGCCTTTGCCTCCTGAGTGCTGGGACTCAAGGCATGTGCCACCACCGCCTGGCTGAAACTTAAATTTTTATTCGTAAGGGGTTTTATATGGAGAAGTTGCCAGGCTGGGGGAAGATGGAAGATTGGTCCTGGAATTGGGGCAAAGTACCTGCATGCATTAGTGGGAGGAGTCTTTGTGGCTAATATGGAGACAGGAAGAGAACCCATGCCCGAGGTGTGTATGTAAGAGACTTCAGTCAGTGTCTCAAAACTCATTCTTTGTATGTCTGGTAGCTTGACAGAGAGAGAGAGAGAGAGAGAGAGAGAAAGTGGCGCAAAGGATGGCTGAGAGAGTCTTTTTCTTGACTATGAAGAAGTCTGACAGACTGATGTCTTGGTGAATGGATGGACATTAGACTTCAAGAGGGAAAGGGCTGAAAGAGAGGCCGGGGGCGTTGGGAGTTGGGATGAGGAGGGGAGGACCAGGCTTGCACGAATGGGTGAAGAAGAACACATGGTTCACTCAACCAAGGGCATCCTGGCAGCACACAGCAGGTTAGGCCTGAGGCCCACCACCACCCTGAGCACTGAGCAGTCCTGGGGCCTAGGAGCTCTGGCAGGCTGTCTGCCTGCCTGCCTGCCTGCCTGCTAAGTCTCTCCTTTGTGCTCTGCTGTCTCTGGGCTCCTCCTCCTCCCCCAGCAGAGAGACAGCACATGCCCCACACATGTGACTGAGGGAAGCCAGAGCACACACAGCCACACAAATGCACACACAGAAACACCACAAGGACCACATGCACACACCCCTCCATCCCCCCCTCCTCCTGTCGCGCCCCTATGGTGAAGAACATCTTGGGGCTAACTAACTAGAAGACAGGGACAAGCCTTTCTAAGGAGCATCCATCTCCCGGGACAGAATGCTGAGGGGCTGAGACCTGTCTAGGGCAGCATGTAGCTCAGAAGGGTTAAGGCAGGGAGAAGGAGGGGGAGGGGAAGAGGCAGCAGTGGTGGCGGCTGGGAGCCAGGAGAGGAGGATGGCAGAGCGCCAGGCCAACGGGAGGCCGGGCACAGACAAAGGAAGGGGGGCAGGCACACTGGAGGCCTGGGTCAGGGGCCCGGGCAGGGGGCAGTGCTGGTACCTCTTACTGTGGGCTGCTTTTCTTTGAGTCCCCACCCCTAGAAGTACTCATAGGCCTCTCCCCTTTGTCATTCTTTGTTGCCCCCCACCCCCCATAACAATTTTTAGGGCCTTCTGACATAGACTTGGTGCCTTTGGCTGGACCTCTTCTGCCCTGTGCACTGGGGGAACTGGGTCAGAGCAGGAGCGGACTCACTACAGAAAAGGAGCTGAGAGCCCTTTGAATGATACCTCAGAGTCTTGATACATCTTGGTGCGTAGGGGCTCCTCTCTCGGGGAGAGGGGAGGCCCCTTGTGGCTCCTGTCTGACGAGGCAGGCAGGATGGGGGGTTCTGAGCTCTGGGCTGGGGGCAAGAGCACACTCTCCTCCCCCATCCCTATGTGGACAGTCATTGGAAGCCCAGAGGGGGCGGGGAATGGACCGGCTGCTCAGCTCCAGGAGAGGGTTTACAAGTCCAGCTTTCCAGCCTCAAGCCCTCGGGCTCACTTGCTCTGTTGATATTTGTATATTTGATCCCCTGTGCACATGTCCACGTGTGTCTGTGTGTGCGCTGAGGCTGATTTTGAACTCCTTCTTCTTCCTCCAGCCTTTACCTTCTGAGTGTCGGCGTTGCCCAGGCCCACGTGCTCCATTTATATATGTGTTTATTTTAAGACGGGGTCTCACTCTGTGGCCCCGTCTGGCCTGGAACTTGTTATTTAGACCAGGCTGGCCTTGAACTCACAGTGCTGGGATTAGAGGCTTATGCCACCACATCCAACAGCATGTGTTTATTTTTGAAATGGTCTCTCCATACGGCTGAGGCTGGCCATGGGACTCTGTGTAGTCCAGGCTGTTCTCAAACTCATCAAAGTCTTTCTACCTCAGCTTCCCGAGTTCTGGAGTTCCAGGTGCGTTCCACTCTGTCCTGATCAGTTTGGAACATTTAAAGGCACAAATGACAGGCATTATTCTGTTGTTGGTGGAGGAGGGTTTTTTATTTCAGAGTTGGGAATCTAAAACTTCAAGCTAAAAGGAATATCTTCTATCCTGGTGGTATGCTGTCTATTGCAGCTTCTGGCTAAAACGGCATAGATTTCAATGTTTGTGAAAGCTGGGATATAGCACATGAGCAGGCTGTGATAGAGAACAGAGTATGGGTTCCAGGGAAGATGGGGTATGGAGAATCTCTGTATAATAATTGATTAGGATATCCGTGTTACAGTGTGTTTCCAGATTTAGCAAGTAATAACACAGTGTTGGTGTGCAAGGTCAGGATACATGCATAGTCCTAGTTCCTTTATAGATGGAAGCTGGGGGCTTAACTAACTCTGTATTTGTCTACATGTGTGTCTCTGGGCTATGGGTGTATTTAGGGTTTAAGGAGTGTGATATATCGGACACTGATTTATGGAAGTGCGAGCTGTATGAGCTGTATTTATGTGTGGAACATGTTTACAGAGCCAGGTGCAATAGTATCGTTTTTCTTGCTTCTGTGTGTATGCCATGAAAAATCCCGTCCGTGGAGATTGTGCGTGGATATAGTTGGGGAAGGAGGGTAGTAGGGGACACACTCACATGGCAGTGGATGAAAGTAGGGGGCCTTCCTCAAGTGCTGCCTGCTTGTGCATGTGTTTCCGTTTCCTGTCTGAAGCAGTAGGGCCTAGACTTCCACCGAAGTTTCAGAAGTATCTCCTCCCCTAGGAAGAGAGATCTGAAGCAAGCCCTATCGCACTAACCAAATACCTTTAAGACCTGGGGTAGTGAGCAGGATTTCACAGCCTCTTTTAAGGGCCCCTCTGTAGATCCTTGGATAGGCAAGTTTGCCCTCCTTATCCTGACAGCACCACTTTCTGTAGCATCCACGTGGCTTTAGGGGTGGTGTCCGGGAAGGGAAGGGTGCTCCCTAGAAAGGGGATCTAATCCAGGGCTTGGGACTTGGTTGGGTTTGTAGCAGGGAAACCTGGAGTGTCCAGGCTTTTTTCTAGTATTTACAAGAGGAACTCAAAATGTAGGTGCGTCAAAAGTAACCCTCCAAGCATCCAGACTCAGGCCGGCCTGTAAACCTAAGGAGATCTGTGGGAGGTTTAGCTGACTAGGTTAAGATATTAGGAGTCGGCAGAGACCAGCAGCTCCGTTCACCCCTGCCTGTGGCACTGGAGGGTACGTCTCGCTGCTGGTCTCCCCCGGCCTCCCCTCGGTTCAGGTCTCCCCTAGCCCGATCCCTTCCATCCCCAGTCCCCGGGTCTCAATCTCTTTTGTTTTTCTCAGCAGTCCCTCCTCGCTCCCTCCCTCCCTCCGCCCGCTCTTCCTCCTCGCTCGCGGGGAGGGGGCGGGGCCGGCGGGGCAGCTCCACCCTCCGCCCGCCCTGGGGCCTCCTTCGGAGAGAGGCTCGGAGAGCGAGCGAGCGAGCGAGCTGGGAGGAGAGCGAGCGAGGGAGGGAGGAGGGAGAGAAAGGGAGAAAGGAAGGAGCAGGCGGGCGCTGCGTGTGTCTGAGTGTGCCAGTGCGAGTGAGTGTGAGTGCCGGGCCCTGCCTCTGCCGCCTCCCCTGCAGAGTGGCCCGGTGGCCTAGGGAGGGCGGGCGGGCTGCTTGGAGGCAGAGGCAGCGAGAGGCGGCGGCGGGCAGAGCCGAGGAGGAGGAGGAGGAGGAGAGGAAAGAGCCGAGCAGCCATTGTTGAGGGAAACCTTGCAAACAAAGAAGGCTCCGGACTCCCCGCGGCCCCCCGCCCCCCAGGCCGGGCTGTGGACCCCGCGGGGCGGGCGGAGGCTGTGCATGCGAGTCTTTGTGCGGCCTGCGGAGTGGAGCTCCCAGCCGGACCGGCCTGTCCCACTCGGGACATGAGCTGCTGAAGTTGGCTCCACCTTAGTCCTCACCCTTGCCAGGGTCCCTGAGGACTTGCAGGCGCTCCCCACACCTCCCTTGACCCCCTCAGTTCTCCCAGGTAAGTCTGGACACCTTAAAAGCTTGTCGGGGTGGGCGAAAGGCCCTCTGTCTAGCCCAGGCCTGGGACGTTGGCAGGGGACAAGTGCCTCAGCTCTTAGCGTGGGGGCTCCAAACGTGCTGACCTAAGGGTCGGCCCTGAAAGAGAGGAGGCCTGCCTGCAGGTCAGTCTGGTTACCATGGAAATGCCCAACTGGAGGTACCCTCAGCTCCAGGATGCTGCTTCCAACCTGAGCAAACTTTGCTAGTTCTGAGCTCTTCTTTTCAGCCCCTTCCTAAAGGCTTCCAGACCGATGAGGGGCAGGTGTTGACCCTAGGACTGGAAGACACACTTCCTTCACTCCTACCCCCACCTTGGTCCCTGTACCCCTCCTACCGTGGACAGGCAGCAACAGGGACAGATGGTCAGGGTGATGTCCCTCCCCCCTTCTCACTCCCAGCCCCTTGGGCTGGAGCTACTGAGAGTTGCTATGGCTCTCTGAGAGATGCTGAGTTTGTGTCCATTCACTTGAGGTGTAAATAGAGGTTCCAGTGTTTGGGCTCTAGCACCCCAGAACTTTTAACCTAGCCCCCAACAATGCCCATGAGGAATTCTGCTGTCTTGTTTTCTTTCTCTTCAAGTTCTTGAGCTGATGCATCTCTTCAGGAGGCCCAGAAATTCAGGGCAGAGGAAGTTAGGACAAGAAGAGATGAGGGCCAGTTCTGAGGAAGCAGACTCTTGGGTTCACTACCTAGGCTTGGCCCTCGGGCTACATAAGTTCCAACTTTCTGTTGAGTGGAAGAGTCTCGGGCTGAGTAGAGACTGTGTGATTTTCCTGAAACACGGGTTCAGTCCAGGACTAGCCTGTAAACACAGTGTGGGAAGTACTTAAGAGTGTGGGGACCTGGCCCTCTGAAAGCTCTGCATAAGATGAGGGCCTTTTGTGGGCACCCTGCTACTGCCCGGGGGCTGCTGGGTTCCAGCCCTCGGAAGGCGTGTTGGGGCGAGCCGAAGGTGGAAGCCTGCTAGGCAGGATGAGGCGCACGCGTGTGCAAGCACACACAAGCTCTGGCTCTCACCTTGCGAGACTGTAGTCTGGGCCCCTCTGGGACCCCCCTTTTGCCCACGTTGTCATATGGGGCCCCTGGAGAGAAAATTAAATGGCACATGTTGGCACAGGGTCTTCCTTTGTCTCTTCCCCCTCAGGAGGAAGATAGATTTTATGTTTAAATTAGGGGGCAGGGCTCAGATGCAGCCAACACAGGCGGCCTTCAAAGTACAATCAAGTTTTAGGAGCTACAAGGCCAGAGCCTTCCAGGCCGTGCCTCGGTTTCCCCTCTTTTCTGGTGGGGAGGGGAAGAATACGGTTGCCTGGGTAACTGGCTTCTATCCAAATATGAATTTAACTGTGGCAGTCAGAAACTAGTATGTCAGGAAGTATATATGCTGCCTCACAGAGTGGAGGAGGGGTGCCCCTGCACATGCCCGTGTATACCGCAGAGACCTCTGTCTAGCTAGTGTTTGCCTCCTGGACTGAACTCCTGGGTCATTGCTTCTTTCCCAGGCTTCTCTCTGTGTTCCTTTGTAAGTCGAATGCTGTCTAGTAGAGGCTCAGCTGCTTCCTTCCCATCTTGGGTCTCAAAAGAAAAAGCGTTAGACTTTGAGTTTCTGGTCTGGAAACAATACTCTACCCATTATAGGTGTGGGTATGGGGGCTGGGCTGATAAGGGAGTGGCTGTTGGTGGGGAGGCCAAAAGCTCAACTGTTTATCTGGTGGGCCGCACCCTACAGGCACACCAGCCCCCCTTATCTTTCCATCCCTTGCCCTCCTGAGACCCTGCAGGGTAGCAGAAGAACAGAATTCCAAATCCCTCGGCCCCCACCTTGGTCGCTAGAACACACAATAAAAGGGGATCAGAGGTTAGGATATGGGAACTAGAGTATCTAGGCTCAGGTCCTAGTTTGGCTGGGTACTACTAACTGTGTTCTTGGCAAGTCCCTTTGGAACCCTCAGTTGCTCTATCTTAAAAAAACGGGAATATTATTGTCAATCCCTGCTGCCTCATAAAATTATGAGGATTGAATGAAGCTCTGCAGATGAAAAGGAGGTTTGTCAGGATTGTAATGCTCTGTCGATCCTTTTTCTGAGTCATGGTGTTTCTTCCTTGCTTCCGTTCATCCCTTCGTTTCATCCAGGCTCAGCCAAAGCCACAGGATCTTGAGTGTGAACTGGAAGTAGGGCTCAATATGTCCAGCTTGCTCCCTCCATCCTTCCTTCCTTTCTTTAAAGTTTTGTTTTCTTTTTCTTTTCTTTTCTTTTTTTTTTTTTTTTTTTTGGGACAGGGTTTCTCTGTGTAGCCCTGGCTGTCCTGGAACTCACTTTGTAGACCAGGCTGGCCTTGAACTCAGAA
>NC_034590.1:157368832-157374086 GCF_900095145.1 Mus pahari | reverse complement strand
AAATCCGCCTGCCTCTGCCTCCCAAGTGCTGGGATTAAAGGCGCGCGCTTGTTTTATTTTTCATTATGGGGGAGAGGGGTATTAGCCTAAGTGCAAACAAGTACAGGTACCCGCAGAGGCCAGAAGAGGGAGTTGTTTCCCTGGGAACTGGAGTGACCAGAGGTTCTAAGTAGCCTGATAGGCTGGGAACCAAACTGAGGTCCTCACACTCTTACTCCTAGGCCAGCTCCCAGCCCCAGCCCCAGTCCCAGTCTCTTAATTAATAAGATGGGAGCTAGATTTTCAAGGGGTGAGAGGTGATCCTTAGAGTAGCCCCCTCCTCTAGTTTACCACTGTCTGGTAACCAGGGCAGAGACTCCAGAAGACCAGCCCTTTTCTATACGGTCTAGCAGGCGTCCAGGGAAGCCCCCAAGGAGCTCAGGAGAGCTGTGCCGTTCTCTCTGCTAGGTTGTTCCTCAAAGTCATTCAAGCTGTACTCGCCGAAGGAGCCTCCGAACGGCAACGCCTTCCCTCCCTTCCATCCCGGCACCATGCTGGATCGGGATGTGGGGTGAGTTCTTCCCTTCTTCCTGATCCTTATTGGATGGGAAACTGCCTGGAGAGGGACAGGGATGTCCTGGCCTTCTGCGGTAATTTCTCTTCCACTGTGATTCTCATACTCTCTTCCCTCACACAGCCCAACCCCCATGTACCCACCGACATACCTGGAGCCTGGGATAGGGTAAGTGGAGCACAGCCAGCCAGGAAGCGCTTCCTCTGCATGCGCCTGAGCAGAGAGGGGAGGAGCAGGACGGCTCAGCCACTGACTGACCTCAGGTCCTTCCCTCCCCAGGAGGCACACGCCATATGGTAACCAAACCGACTATAGAATATTTGAGCTTAACAAACGGCTACAGAACTGGACAGAGGTATGGCAGAGGAAGTAAGAGACTTGGGGAGTGGGGTCCAGATGAGCACCCCTCTGGGATACCTTATCACACACGTGCTCATCTCTGGGTTCTCAGGAGTGTGACAATCTCTGGTGGGATGCCTTCACGACTGAGTTCTTTGAGGATGACGCCATGCTGACCATCACTTTCTGCCTGGAGGATGGACCAAAGAGATATAGTGAGTGCCCTCTGTGGGAGGCAGTGGTCCACGTGAGTCTAGAAGTGTTAAGGGGGTCTGTCTTGGTCCTTTTTCTCTTCCACTGTGAGACTTATCTCTGTCCTGAAAACTTTGTCCCGTCTCTATAGCCATTGGCCGGACCCTGATTCCACGCTACTTCCGAAGCATCTTTGAGGGGGGTGCTACGGAGCTGTATTACGTGCTTAAGCATCCTAAGGAGGCGTTCCACAGCAACTTCGTGTCCCTCGACTGTGACCAGGGCAGCATGGTGACCCAGCACGGCAAACCCATGTTTACCCAGGTCAGCAAGCCAGCAGGATATGGAACCCCAAGGGCACCTGGATTCGATTTCCTCTTTCCCAACATGTGTTCCAGCCATTTCCCCAAGGAAGCATGGCATAGTGGGAAGCGGCCAGATGAGAAGGGAGGGCAGGCAGAGCCGCCAGCAGATACTTGTTTGGTGTATTCATGTCAGTTTTCTGGGCCCCGAGGTATACGGTGAACGAGAGCTGCCCTCATAGAGCTTGTAGCAGATGGGGTTTTTCTCTGGCTACTTGGGAACAGGACGAGGATCTGTTAAGCTTTCCTATGGTGTGTAAGTATATGTGAGTGTGTAAAGGCCAGGTGTGACAGGTGTACGGGGCGGGGGCATGCTGCGACAGTTATGCACCCAGATACTTGCACAGGTAGCAGAAGTGTATGCAGGGGGAGAGCTGTGACAGGCACATTTGTTGTGTGTGTGGGAAAGAGGGCAGGGATATGACAGACCTATCCCCAGGTGTGTGTGGAAGGCCGGTTGTACCTGGAGTTCATGTTTGACGACATGATGCGGATAAAGACGTGGCACTTCAGTATCCGGCAGCACAGAGAGCTCATCCCCAGAAGTATCCTGGCCATGCATGTGAGTCGTGGGCAGGGCCTGAGATCGGGAGAGGCTGGCAGCAGCGGGCTTGAGTGGCTGTGCTGTGCTTAGAGATGGGTTTGATGGTAGCCCTTTTGCTCAGAGGCCCTGATGCCAGTGCTCTTCCTCCTTCTCTAGGCCCAGGACCCCCAGATGCTGGATCAGCTCTCCAAAAACATTACCCGGTGTGGGCTGTCCAATTCCACTCTCAACTACCTCCGAGTAAGTCCCTGATGACCTCAGTGTTTGTCCTAGCCCCTCTTACCTGAGCTCCAGGTCTCTCCCTCACAGTCTGATCCTCCTTCTGGTCTACCCCCAGCTCTGCGTGATACTCGAGCCCATGCAGGAACTCATGTCCCGCCACAAGACCTACAGCCTCAGCCCCCGAGACTGCCTCAAGACCTGCCTCTTCCAGAAGTGGCAGCGAATGGTAGCGCCTCCTGGTGAGTGCCTTTCCCCCACCCTCAACAGGCTCTTAACAGGATACCTGAGGCTGTAGCTTTTATCTCCTCCTGACATGAAGTTCCCTCCGCTCCTTTCTTACTCCTGGGACTACAAGACTTGAGAACAGGGTAAAGGCAGGCATCTGAGGAGTGGGGATGGAGAACAGGGGTCCAGGACCCTCTCCCACCTGAGTCTTCTCTCTCTGGCACAGCGGAACCTGCACGACAGCAGCCCAGCAAACGGAGGAAACGGAAGATGTCAGGGGGTAGCACCATGAGCTCGGGGGGTGGCAACACCAACAACAGCAACAGCAAGAAGAAGAGCCCAGCCAGCACCTTCGCTCTCTCCAGCCAGGTACCTGTAAGCATCTCGGCTTTCTTCTCTTCCGGGCTGCCCCACTGCTCACCCCTGACCCCTGTCTGAGCCTGAGCTCACTAGCAGGCATAGAAGCAAAGACAGTTTTCCTCCTGTCCTCTAGAGCCAGCATGATTTGACTCCTTCCACTGATGAGAGAATCTTTGCCAAGCACATGCTTGCATGGCTGTGATCACTCACATAAGCTCAGCCATGGGTACACAGAGCATGGGACAGAATCAGCTGTGAGAATGAACATAAGACGTTCAGAGCAGATTCTGTGTGGCAGACATATACCATCAGAACACACACACTGATAGAAGGCTGTGCAGAATTGGGTGTTGTTGCATATGTAGAATACATGCACATTTGTACACAAACACAGTCAGCTCCTTCATTTTTGATCTGTTCACTCTTACATATATGAACAGAAATTTAAGGGTCCCCTAAAATCTGAGGGAGATGCATTAGGGAGCTAGGGGAGTGAAAGGATATTTCTTTCCAGAAGCCAATGGGTAGGGGCTAAAGGCTTTGACGCTCTGGAGTCCTTTTGTGGGAAGGAATCCAGGAGCTGAGGGTGTCAGGAGTTGGGATTTTAAACTTGGGTGTGAAGAGGGGGCGGGGTGTTGAGCTTCTAGCCGGGGTATGGGGGCTCTGGGGATATCTGCTGCCCTGGGTCGGGCGAGCCCCTGCCCCGATTATGTTTGGGGACCTCCGCCACTCTCAGGATGTGATGGTGGTGGGGGAGCCCACCCTGATGGGCGGGGAGTTCGGGGACGAGGACGAGAGGCTCATCACTCGGCTGGAGAACACCCAGTTTGACGCGGCCAACGGCATTGACGACGAGGACAGCTTTAACAACTCCCCTGCACTGGGCGCCAACAGCCCCTGGAACAGCAAGCCCCCATCCAGCCAAGAAAGCAAATCGGAGAATCCCACGTCACAGGCTTCCCAGTAAAGGCCCTCCACGGCTGGCCACCCAGCGCTCTGCCTGCCTACCCCTCACAGCTCCAGGGAGCAGAAGATGGAATGAAGAGACTGGGCGTCTGAAATGGGCAACCTCCATCCACCCACTTCAGGGAGGGACTGGACTCGCTGGGGGCAGGTGCCAAGATTTGCCCCCCAGTTGCCCTGGGCTGGGCCTGGCCCCTGCAGAGCCTTTTGGGGGAAGGGGGTACTCATGTGGATGCCTGTGTGGACCCTGGGCCTCTGAGAATTGTCCCGACCCTCCTCTCCCCCGGGCATTTGCCCTCGTTCTTACCCCAGGTTCTGGGTGCCCCATCTTCCTGATTTATCCCTTGGATCCTGGGTTTATACCTACAGCCCTTAGGGGCTAAATGTTGGGGCTGTGGTTGAACACCCTTCCCCTAGGTGGCTGTCAACAGAGGGTAAAATTCTGGGCTCCTCCCTTTTGCCACTTACCCAGCTCCAAGTTTTTAAAAAAAATAATATTATTAAAAATGTAAATTTAAAAAACAGTCACTCATGTTCCCCTATTCCCCTGTTGAAAATCTAGCTTCCTCCCTCCTGACAGACGGAGGGCCTAGGGCCCCGGGTGGGGGTGAGCATTGGGCAGCGGAGTACACATAGGGTTTTATACAGTTTGAGCCGCGCTTCACACCAAGGAGTCTGCGCCCGCTGTCTCTCTTCTCTTTCCCTCTGGGTGATGAGTTTGGAGCAGCATGTCATTGGTTGGGGGTGGGATCTTTGGTGACCACATCTTTTGACAACCCCCTGTTGTCTGTCTCCCCAGCCTCCAGGGCTCTGGCTTGGCCTCCTGGTCCTGGGAGTCCCTTTAGCCCCACCCCTCCACAGTGTGTATTTTTACAGTCCTCTACTAGAGCAGCTGTTTAGGATGGGTGGGGAGGCTCCCTCCCTTGGGAGCAGGGAGCACAGGGAAGGGAGCTGCTTTGTCTGTCTCTGTGTTTCTTGTCTCAGTGTCAGGACTAGGGTGAGAGGACCTTGTCCCCTCCACTCCAGAACTCCTCTCTCCCAGCCTTTCAAACTGCGTCCAGTCCTAACCTCTCTGACTGAGGGCAAGGAGCCACTTCGGCCATCCAGCTTAAGCCCTTCAGGGAGAGAAAGGCCTCTATCTCCCCCCACCCCCAGCTGAAGCAGACAGTCCTCTCCCCATGTCTCCTCAGATGGAGGAGCGGAGCCAGTTCGTAGTTGGAGCCTGTGAAGGCTCAGGGTGAGGAGAGGGCAAGAGCAGGGTTCTCGGCCTCATGGCTCTGCTGCTTCTTCCTGTGGGCAGTCCCAGGGTGTGTGGGTGCCTCCTCTCCCCCACCCCGTTCTCCCTTTTGGATTATGGGGTCCCTTGGGCTCTGCATCCTCTGTGCCAGCCATTTTTGGGAAGATGCTCTCAGGAGCCAAAGGAAAGGACGAGGTGAAGTTGGATGTCCCATCACCGCTGTAATGATTTTTTTCCCCCTTTTTTTTCCTTTTTTT
>NC_034590.1:157331435-157368734 GCF_900095145.1 Mus pahari | reverse complement strand
CCAGCCTGGTCTATATAGTGACTTCCAGGCCTACATACACAGAATCCCTCATGTGGAGGCAGGCCTCCTCAGGAATTTCTTCCTTCTTCCATTTCTCAGTGGAGCTGTCCTGAGTCTGTCTTGCATTGCAGTTTCCAAACTTTTCTTCCTAGGAGTCCTACCCTAGCCCCAATACCTTATCTGTTGTCTTTCCTCACCCCCATTCCGATGGCTGCCCCTTACCTCTGTCTTTTACATGGTCCCTGCTCTCTGAAGCAGGCTCCTGGAAGAGCCCTGGATGAAGATGTTGACTGCTTGTGGGAAAAGGGTCCTTGGAAGGAAACTGTGTTTCAGGACCTTGGGACAGTTAGAGACTCTGTCCTAGAAAAGAAAACCCAACCCCTCATCTTAGATGAGGTCTAAACCAGCCTCCCCCACCCCCAAGGCCCCTGCTGAGGGATTAAGAGAGAAACAGAATTGTTTGTTTCCTGCCAACTTCGGTTGGGGCCACCTAAGTTCCATAGGGAGATAGGAGAAATAGCATCTCTTAGCTATTAACTCCAAGTCCCACTTCTCCACCATTAAAGAGACTCAAGATAGGTGAGACCGTGCTGTGGGTTACAGCTTGGGTCTTAGATACTCCCTACCCAGAGTCTTTATCCTGAACCTCCGACCATTCCCCTATCAAGGCCTCTGTGGAGCTGCAATTAAACCTGATAGACAGTGAGTACTTCTGCCTTAGCTTCTGAGTTGACAGGAAGATATCACAGGAAAGAAGTGTCTGGCTGACGCACTCCCATCCCCCTCCACAGTCCTGTTGCTAACCTTAAGACCCCAAGAATTATTCAGCAAACTAGGTAATAACTGCAGGAGGTCTGTGGTGTAGAGTGTACATTTGGCTTTTTTTTTTTTTTAGCCTGAGTGTGCCAGTGTATTTATGTATCTGACTGTGAAGCTGAGGAGGTCCTGGGTGCGTGTGTTAGTGTATATGTGGACGTGTGTGTGCATGTTTACATATGTGTGTTGGAGAATTCATTCACCTAGTATCAATGGAGTCCTCTTAGTTACCAGACCCAATTCTACATGCAAGGGGTTAATACTGAGAAGGCAAAGAAAGTGTGAGGTCCGCGGAAGACTTTCACCCCTCTATTAGATCTACAGGTGTGGCTTAGTCCCAGTCTGTCCAGCTGTAACCGCAACCCCAGCCTCTCCCCTTTCCCACAGTTCCTGGCCTGGATACAGCTAACCTGAACCCTGATGCTTTTCTTCAGACCCCACCTAGCCTTACACAACCGACAGCACCTTTTAAGCTGGCTTCACTTCCAACTCCTTCTCAAAGGGAAAGCAGGAGAGGTAGCCTAGCAGTTAGAAACATGTTTCTGTTCTGAAGAGAATCAGAGTGAGTTCCCAGCCCCTACCCGGCTCCTTGAAACCCCTATTGAAGTCCAGTTCCAAAGCTGCTGGCGCCCCCTTCTGGCTCTAAGAGCAGCAGGCATATATGAAGTGCACATACAAATGCAGGCAAACACCCACATACATAAAGTAAAAATAAATGTTTAAAAAAGGAGAACTCTGGCCACCCTGCACCCTTCAGTCTGGCCACAAGCCCCTTTCCCTAAACAAGAAGCTGGCCTTCGCGGCCCTTCCTGTAGCTCTCTTTGACCAAATCCAGTTTTATCTTGAGAACTGGTAGCAAGTGAGAGGTCAGGAGCTGTAGCTAGGAGGAGGGGACCTTAGAAGACAGCTCAGAGGTACTGGCGGTGTTCTGGGTTCGGCTGAAGGGAAGGCAGCCCAAAGCGAGGCTTTGGACAGCACTCGGTGCTGATCAGGCCCAAATCGTGGCCACCTTGACCTGGATAGCAGACTCTTAACTCAAAAAACAAAGAGTTTTGAGACATCACTCCTCTATAGGCCAGGTTTCAAAGATCTCACCTTTGTCTTTGCCAACCCTGATGTCTAAGAGTTCAGGATATTACAGTTATCTACTGACTCATCTATATGTGGCATGTCTTCCCAAAAGGCCCATCTCAAGGGCTTCTCTGTGCACTCTGGTGTCTTCCATGAAACCTACAAACAGTAGGAGATTATACTTTGTGTTTCGTAGCCTCAGAAGTATTAACAGGGAGAGTGGAAGCTGATGTCACCCTTTCAGGTTTCTTCTCCAGCCTGGGGAATGGGCTTTTGAAACATAGGTAGGTAGTTGGAGATGGTCTCACGTATCCTAGTACAGCCTGAAACTATGTAGTCGGTGAGAACCTTGATCCTCTTGCCTTTACCAGCCAAATGTCAGGATAACAAGTGAGTGCTACAGGTCCCGATGATGATGCCATGCTGGGGACTGACAATGGGGCTTTCTGCATGCTAAGCAGGCACTGAGCTATCTCCCCCTGATTCCACACGGCTCCATTTTTCTTATTTTAGATAGAATCTCACTGTATAGCCCTGGCTGGCAAAGAACTTAATGTATTGACCAGGCTGGCCTTGAACTTGTGATCCTCCTGCCTCTGGTTTCTGAGTACTATAAGTATAGGTGTGCACCACTATGCCTGCTCATTTATTTATCTGTTGTGTTTGTGTGGTGTATGTACATGCTTCTGTGTCTGTCTGCATCTGTGTGTGTAATGCACATATGTGTGTATTTGGAGGCTAGAGGTTGACATCTGGTTTGCTCCTCAGTTGTCCACTTTTTTTGTTCATGTGTTTTGCTTTGTCTTTGTTGTTTGTTTGTTTGAGACAGGGTTTCTTTGTTAGCCCTGTCTGTCTTGGAACTCACTCTGAAGATCAGGCTGGCTTCGAACTTACAGAGATTCACGTGCTTCTCTGCCACCCAAGTGCTGAGATTAAAGACTGCCTCTGCCTGCTAAATACTGGGATTACAGACTTGTGCCTCCACCACCCAGCTTGCTCTCTCCTTCTCTCTCTCCCTTTCTCCCTCCCTCCCTCACTTCCTCTGCCCCCCTCCCTGGGACTGAGGACTAAAAGTGGGACCCTCAGTGACCCTGAGCTTCACTGATCTGGCCAGGCTGGTAACCAGGCATCCCTTCGTGTCGGTCTCCCTGGCACTGAGACTCCGCCCTCAGAGCCAAGGCCTACTTAGAATCCAAGCTAAGGTCCCAATGTTCACATGGCAAATGCTTTATCGGTGTGAGGACTTACTTGAAAAATAGCTGAAGCCCAACACCACCCTCTTGAAATATGTGGCTGGTTACTTGTTTGATTCCCGTGACAGAACGCTAACAAAAGCAACTATGGGAGAAAGGATTTCTTTGCGCCCACAATTCAAGGTTGTAGTCCCCATTCCCCATCTAGGAGGAGTCGGAGGTTGGAACTCCAGATAGCTGCTCGTGTTATCCAGCATGGAACACCAATGCGTGTGTGTCCTTCTTTTCTCCACTTAAACAGTCCAGGGTTCCAGCCAGGCAATGGCCTTGTCCACAGTGACTGGGTCTTCCCACCTCCGTGCCATCAAGACAACCCCCAGCAGGTGTGTCAGAGGCCCATCTCCTAGGTGATTATAAACCGTAGCCATCATAGCTGGCCACATCCCTGGTGCTGTGGGTCACCCTGTGAGACTGTGTCCTCAGTGCACTCCAAGCAGCATCCACTGCCTACTTCCGGCCAGCTGTAGCCGCCCTTTATATGTCCCCTCCCCCCGACTGTCCACTCCTCATCTCTGGTGGCTCAGGAGATTCCACTCTGTTCTGGGATTTCTTTGCACTACTCTTGACCCGTCTTTTCTCTCTCTTTCTTTCTTTCTTTCTTTCTTTCTTTCTTTCTTTCTTTCTTTCTTTCTTTCTTTCTTTCTTTCTTTCTTTCTTTCTTTCTTTTCTTTCTCCAAACAGGACCTGTGTAGCTGAGACTGGAACGAACTTTGTGGTTCAGCCTGGCCTCTAACTCACTACTCACCTTCCTCAATTTCCTGAGTGCAGGGATGCATCCATGAACTACCCTGGGAGTTGTATGTTTCATTACTAAGAATTTCTCCAGACCAACACCTGACCACATCTGCTCTTCCCTCCTCAGTCCTGGCCCTTCTCCCACTTTCAGGAATCGTCCGTGACTTATACCCCTCTACTCCACCAGCTCCCTAACTTTCCTGCCTCCACCTGTCTCCCACCTTTGCCCCTCCCTTGACTCTACCCCGTCCCCAGCTTACCTCCCCAGGGGCTGGCAGACCTGCAGTTTCATAGGAAATGAGGACAGGGAGGAAGGTTCCACAAGGAAGACCACTTGCTCCTAATGCAGCGCCTACCTAAAGGGCTGCATGAATGAGTGCACCTGTGCGTCCCCAGCACCGAGAGGTTCAAAGGCAGGAGGATCATGGGTTTGCTGACTGCCTGCCTAGATCCAGGTCTCAAGGGAATAAGGCCAAGAATGAAAGAGCAGGACAATCAGTGTCCACCTGGCCTCCGAACATACACTCGCACATGTGCACAAGCACACAAGACAGACAGACAAGCACGTACACACACACACACCCACACACCCACTTAGTGGCCACCTCTATCCTCTGAATAGACACACACACACACACACACTCAATATTCACCTCTGGCCTCCAAACACACACATTCCCTCTCCCTGCCCATACACACACACACACACACACACACACACACACACACACAAAATCAGCTGTATGCAAGCATATCCTTCCTGTGGTTGTCATTTCCCACAGGAACAGCATGTCTAACTTTTATGTGCTTAAAAACATTGTTTAGTTAGGTTGGGGTAGGGGAGCTGCCCACACGGTACAGTACACATGTGGAACCAGCATGGTTTAACTTTTCCTTCATCTAGAACTTTCTCTCTGGGCCTCTTCCTCAGGCTGCCCCAGAATCCCAGAGCACCAGAAAGGAGCCTCAGATTCTTGGTGTCCTGGCTGGCTTATGCTGTCTCATTTCTGTCCCTGCTTCGAAGGGATCATTCCCGGTCAGGAAACCTTCCCTCGATCTTCCCCATACTCTTGCTATATTCTGTATGGATAGGTGCCCATCAGAAAAATCCAGCCGAACCTGTCGAGTGAGTGAAGTAGACACAGCCTGAGCTGGGTGAGGAGGGTGGGGCACTCTGGCTGTGTAGAGTCATCTTATTTTCTCCAGACTTTATGATTAACACATGGACTGTCTGCATCGACATCAAACACTCATGCTGGGATCCTTGCCTGAGCTGGGTTAAGAGTCAGTCAGTAGTCCAGGGCCAGAGAGATAGCTCAGTGGTCAAGAGTGTGTATTAAATGATTCCAGAAGGACCCAAGTTCAATTCGGTGCACCCGCAGCAGGCAGCCCACACCTTATTCTGTTGCTACCTTCGGGGATATCTACCTTTTTGTCATTTGGAGGAACCGATACACATGTGGCACACACATACATACACATGACTAAAAAACAGAGGTCCGGAAGCCTTGGGAGGCTGAAGCTGGAGGACTGCCCACAAGTTCAAGGCCAATCTGGAATATAGAGCAAAAAGACTGTCTCAAAAAAACCTAAAGAGCGGCTGGGTGGTGGTGGTCCACACCTTTAATGCCAGCACTTGGGAGGCAGAGGCATTCAAATCTCTGATCAAGGCCAGCCTGGTCTATAGGGCAAGTTCTAGAACAGCCAGGGCTGTTACATAGAGAAATCCTGTCTCAAACAAAATAAAAGCAAAACAAAATGAAACAAAACAAAATATTCAACAAGAAATGTACAGAGCGTAGAGATGCTCTTCTTAAGTCCCAGCTGGAGACTAGTTTGGTCTACATAGCAAGCTCCAGGCCAGCAGAGGCTACACAATAAGATCATGACTCAAAAGCTGGGCATGGTGGCACACACCTTTAATTGGGAGGCAGAGGCAGGAGGGTTTCTGAGTTTGAGGCCAGCCTGGTCTACAGAGTGAGTTCCAGGACAGCCAGGGCTACACAGAGAAACCCTGTTTCAAAAAACCAAAAAAAAAAAAAAAAAAAATCATGACTCAAAACAAACAAACAAATAAACAGCAACCACAAAGATCCAGGAGTTTGGCACAGGGCTATCATCACTTAGGAGACGGGTAGAAAGATCAGGCTTCGGGGCTGGGGAGATGGTTAAATTAAGAGCACCTGCTATCACAGCCCCTTGGATATCTCTCTCTCTCTGTCTCTCTCTGTCTCTGTCTCTGTCTGTCTCTCTGGTTTTTCAGGACAGGGTTTTCCAGGCTATAAAGGAGCTACAATGGATCAATGGATCTCTCTCTCTCTCTCTCTCTCTCTCTCTCTCTCTCTCTCTCTCTCTCTCTCTCTCTCTCTCCTCTGTTTCTCTCTCTCCTGTTTCTCTTTCTCTCTCTCTCTCTCTCTCTGGTTTTCCAAGGCAGGGTTTCTCCAGTCTATAAAGGAGCTACAATGGAGCTGTCTTATTTCTCTTATTGGCACAGTCAACCTGGGGCCAGTATAACTGTGTGTCCTCAGTGAAAGACACATCTATTCTAAACTGCAGGAACTCAGTGACGTCATCAGTTTATTGACTCAAGCATTCTTCACGCTGGGCATAGTGAGCCACATCTTTAACTCTAGCTCTTTGGGTTGGAGGCAGGTGGATCTGTGACCTGAAGGCCAGCTAGCTTCACATGGAAAGTTTCAGGCCAGCCCCTGCCTCAGAAACCAAAACCAAGCATTATTTACAAGGTAGACCCCAAAAGCAAGTCAACTAAGTACCAAACCTAGTATTTAATCATTGAAGTGTCTCCAGATGGAGGAAAAACTCTCTCAGCTGGACCTTCTAAGTGGATGACTTAAGGAATTTCCCACAGTTAATTTTGACAATATTAAAGTCTTTTTTTTTTTTTAAGATTTATTTATTTATTTTATGTATGTGAGTACATTGTCACTGTCTTCAGACCAGAAGAGGGCATCTGATTCCATTACAGATGGTTGTGAGCCACCATGTGATAGCTGAGAATCGAACTCAGGATCTCTGGAAGAGCAGTCAGTGCTCTTAACCACCGAGCCATCTCTCCAGCCCCAATAATATTCAATTCTTATTGACTTTAGAATCTCACTTCTTCATACAATATATTCCATTATTTTCTTTTCTTTGTATAATATAATTCTGCTATATTTACTTTGTGAACTTCCCATAGGATTTAAACTTCTGTGCCTCTGTTTCTTCCTGTATAAAAGAATTCCAGAAGCCGGGCATGATTCTGCTCAGTTTTGATGCCAGCACTCAGGAAGCAGAGGCAGGAGGCTTTCTATGAGTTCCAGGTCAACCTGGACTATACAGTGAGTTCCAGGACAGCCAGAAAACTGAAACCTCCAACACTTACTGCCCTTCTAGGGAACCTGAAGTTAGTTCCCTGAACCCAGGCCAGGCAGCACAATCACCTACTGCTCCTGCTCCAGCAGATCTGAGGTCTCTGACCTCTGCAGACACTGCAGTGCATACCCACGTGCAGACACAAGCAACTACACAGAAATGTCAAAAGTAATAAAAGCAAATGCCTCTGTGTAGCCCTGGCTGTCCTGGAACTCACTGCGTAGACCTCAAACTCAGAGATCCCCTTCTTTAATCCCATCACTTGGAAGGCAGAGGCCGGTGGCATGTCTGTGAGTTTGAGAGCAGCCTGGCCTGTATGGCGAGTTTCAGGACAGCCAGAGCTACATAGTGAGAACCCCCTCCCTCAAATCTTAGTTTTCAAGTAATGTTCACCATACTTATTCTCTCATCAACCTCCAAAGCATCTTTGGAAGGTAGTTCCTACCGCCCAGGCGCAGGTTGAGAGGCACATCCAGAGTTATACAACTGATAGGTAGTGAAGACAAGATTAAATTCTTAGGAGCTCTAGGGCTGGGGATGTGGCTCAGTAGAGCCTGTTACCAGTATACATAAGGTCCTAGGTTCAAGCTCTAGCACCAGATAATAGCACGCATATTCGCATATTATCCAGTGAGTCTCCATGAACACCGCTGGCAGTTCAAATGCAATACAAACAGGGTTGAAAGCCTAGAGAAATGCCCTGGTTCTGAGGTGGGCTTTTTTCAATAGCTAGGAGAACTAGAGATGTAGATGGTTTCATGCCTGCCTAGAGTTAATGAAGCCCTGGGTTTGATCCCCCCAACATTAAGTGAAACTGGGTATTCAGGCATTTCCGGGTAATTCCAGCACTCAGGAGGTAGAGGAATGGGGTTGGAAGCCCAGGTACAAAGGGGAGATTGGGGGGGGGGAGGGTAGAGGGAGAAACAGGAGAAGGGAGAGAGAAGGGGTGGGAAAAGGCTCAGTGGTTAAGAGTATTTGTTGCTCTTGCAGAGGAAGGTGGTTCGAATCCTAGCACCCACATGGTGGCCCACAACCATCCATAACTGTATAATCCAAAGCACTCTGTATAATAGAGCACAGTGACTTCCATTCCAGAGGATCCAGTGCCATCGGATCTCCTAGAACACCAGGCATGCAAATGGTGCACAGACACATGTTCATGCAAAACACCCAGACACCCAATAAAATTTTATTTTATTTTAAAAATAAAATAAAATAAAAATAAAATTTAAAATAAGTAAAGTTAAAAGGGAGTTGGATATGTGAGACCCTTTCTGATAAAAAAAAAAAAAAAAAAAAAAAAAAAAAAAAAAGAGGGAAGGGAATGGGACTTGATGAGACCTTTGCTTGTTTTTGAGACAGGATTTCTCTCTGTGTAGCTCTGGATGCACTGAAACTCACTCTGTAGACCAGGCTGGCCTGGAACACAGAGAGATCTGACTGCCTCTGCCTCTCAGTGCTGAGAGTAAAGGAGTCCATCACCATATGTAGTTTCCACAAGCTTTGAAGAAGGTTCTTCCAGAGCGTGGAGACCTTGTCCCATGCAGGATCAATGAAACCTAGAGCTTTAGACCCTGGGCAAGCACACAGGAGCTCTGTCTAGAAGTTCAAGTTAAGCCTAAAACTGAAGTTTACCCTAAGTCTGGTAAGGGACCAATGGGAGTCTCAGTTCTTTATTATAAATGTGGCCTGAAAAGATAGCCCCCACCCAAGAACGAAGGACAGTCGAGCAAGGAGGACTGGGCACTCTTGTGCAGGTTTTAGTTTACTTGAGCTGACATAACAAATTATCACGAGTTTGCAGACATATTACAGGGGAGGTCTATCCCTCATAGTTCTGCATGGCTAGAACTGAACCCACGGACCTGATCATGCTAACCAAGTGCCCAGCCACTCAACTAGGTCCCTGCCTTAGTCAGGGGTTCTATTCTTGCACAGGCATCATGACCAAGAAGCAAGTTGGGGAGGGAAGGGTTTATTCATCTTACACTTCCACACTGCTGCTCATTACCAAAGGAAGTCAGGACTGGAACTCAAGCAGGTCAGGAAGCAGGACTTGATGCAGAGGCCATGGACAGATGTTACTTACTGGCTTGCTTCCCCTGACTATCTCAGCCACGTACAAGAGGCCCTCCTCTGCCTTGATCACTAATTGAGAAAATGCCTTACAGCTGGATCTTGTAGAGGCATTTCCTCAGCTGAAGCTCCTTTCTCTGTGATAACTCCAGCCTGTGTCAAGTTGACACAAGACCAGCCAGGACAGTCCCCATGACTCGTCCATAGTTCTGAAGACTGGGAGTCCAAAACTGAAGCTGTCAACAGGGCCAGCTTCTTATGGGCATCCAGGGAGAATCCATCCCTCGACACTCGATGCTCTTCTAGTTTCTAGTGCCACCAGAAACCCTTGGTAGACCTTGGGTTGTATTTTGATTTTGCCTGTTAAATTGCATTTTCATTTATTCTGTGTGATTATGTGTGTGTGTGTGTGTGTGTGTGTGTGTGTGTGTGAGAGAGAGAGAGAGAGAGAGAGAGAGAGAGAGAGAGAGAGCATCTGCTGTGGTGTGTATATAGAAATAAGAGAACAACTTTATGAAGTCCTCTCCTTTCAGCACGTGGGTTCTGGGATCAAACGGCCCATCAGGCTTAGAAAGCATTTAACTTTACCCACAGACACATCTCATAGGGCCCCTGTTTTTTGTTTGTTTGTTTTTAAACTTTTCTTTAAAAATATTTATATACATATGAGTGCTTTATTTGCATGTGTGCCTACATGACAGAAGAGAGCATCCGATTCCACTGTAGGTGGCTGTGAGCCACTACCTGGGTGCTGGGAATTGAACTTAGGACCTCTGGAAGCACACCCATTACTCTTAGGTGCTGAGTCACCTCTCCAGCTCCCCTAGCCCCTGTATTTCAAACAGGATCTCACACTGTAGCCTAAGATATATTCATATAACTCATAATATAGTCTAAGGTGGCCTGGAACTCTCAACAGTCTTCCTTCTTCAGCCTCCCAGGGCTGGGGTTCAGCCCGTCAGTCCAGGCTAGCCTGTATCCACACAGCCTCCTTTTCATATCCTCCTCCTCAGGTTATAAGGGCTATTATTGGATTTAGGGATCATCTTAATCTAGGATAATCTCCCCTTGAGATCCTTAATCACCTCTTCAAGGAGACTTATTTTAAACAAGATCACATTTGAAAGTTTGTATGGAAAGTTTGTATGGTATGGAAGTCACAAACTCTATCTCCAAGAAGGTTCCTGGTGACCTTTTAAATTTTTAAAAAAAAATTTTGGTGTTGCTATCATACCAAGCACACACTCAGCCACTGGACTGTATCCCTACCACGTATGTTTCAGTTTGATGGTGAACCCCATTCTTGGAGAGGCCCTGAATTTTGGCATAGAAAAATCACAGCTACAATGAATTAATTAATTGGTGTTCTCAAACAGGGTTTTTCCTGTGTAACAGCTCTGGCTGTCCAGGAACTCTAAGGTGGGGTGGCTTTTTCTCATACTTATTTTCTTTTGAGATAGGGTCTCATATAGCCAGGCTGACCTTGAACTTGCTGTGTAACTGAGGACAACCTTGAAATCCTGATCCTCCTGCCTCCAAAGTTCTGGGATTGCCATCATGGTGAGTCCACAGCTAAAGGTCTTGTTACTGTTGTTTGTTTGTTTGTTTGTGTGTAAAAATGACATTTAGAAATAAAGCCTGACATTCTTTTTTTTTTTTTTTTNGTTTTTCGAAACAGGGTTTCTCTGTGTAGCCTTGGCTGTCCTGGAACTCACTCTGTAGACCAGGCTGGCCTCAAACTCAGAAATTCACCTGCCTCTGCCTCCCAAGTGCTGCGATTAAAGTCTTCCTTCTTTTCTCTTGGCCTCTAGAAATCCCTGCTTGTGAACATTTGACAGGTGAAGCTGGTAGTGACAAGAGATGCCCACCAGGAGGCGCCAGTGCCTAAGAAGATGCTGAAGCCCTGTATGGAGGCTCCTGCCTGCAGAGGCTGAAGTCCTGTGCCCTCTAGGACACAAGGAGTTCCAGGCCAGCGTGGGCTACAAAGAAGGAGACAACTCAGTAGCTAAGATTGTTGCTGCTGTTGCAGAGAACCTGAGCTGGGTTTCTAGTATCCATGTCTGGTGCTCACAGTTGATTCTAATTTTAGTTCCAGGGAATCTCAGATGCTCTTCCCACCTCTGGGAGGACATTTGCATTCATGTGGTGTACACACACACACACACACACACACACACACACACACACACACAAAGTAATCTTTTGCTTTCAGATACCCCAGAAGAGGGCATCAGATCTCATTACAGATGGTTGTAAGCCACCATGTGGTTGCTGGGATTTGAATTCAGGACCTCTGGAAGAGCAGTCAGTGTTCTTACTGCTGAGCCATCTCTCCAGCCCCAAAGGTAATCTTTTAAGATATTGTAACAGGGGGAAAGGAGGCCTGGAGAGATGGCTTAGCAATTAAAAGTACTGACTGCTCTTCTAAAGGTCCTGAGTTCAAATTCCAGCAACAGCATGGTGGCCCACAACCATCTGTAATGAGATCTGATGCCCTCTTCTGGGGTGTTTGAAGACAGCTACAGTTTACACTGTAGTATTATATTACATATAATAATAAATAAATTAAGCCAGGCGTGGTGGTGCATGCCTTTAATTCCAGCACTTGGGAGGCAGAGGCAGGCAGATTTCTGAGTTCGAGGCCAGCCTGGTCTACAAAGTGAGTTCCAGGACAGCCAAGGCTACACAGAGAAACCCTGTCTCGAAAAAGCCAAAAATAAATAAATAAAGATATCTGTAACCAGACTTTTGGCTACTTTATTGGACTGTTTTTTTTCCCACCACCCTTCTCAAGCCTTCCAACCTTCCCAACACTAGGTAGGAGAGGAGGTTAGAGGGGAAGGAGGCGTCTGTCTTAGATAGTTCCTGCTGCTTAGGGATGTCCAGTTGCTTGGGGCAGTTTGATCTTGGTAGTCAGGAGATCTCCATCCAGCAATGCAGCAGTGCAGCAGCCTCTGGGGCTCTAGCATTTGTTATTCTCTTAAGACTCCCCGGAGTTCCAAAGGTAAACTGCCTTTAGATGGTAAAAACCACGCCCCCGCCAGAGCAGGAGACAAGTCATGGGTCAGCTGCTGCGGACATCTGAAGTAGCCACATACCTCTCACCTGGGATTCAAACAAAGACACAGTCACAGAACATTTCTATCTATCTATCTATTTATTTAATATATGTGCTATACTGTAGCTCTCTTCAGACACACCAGAAGAGGGTATCTGACACTATTACAGATGGTTGTGAGCCACCATGTGGTTGCTGGGAATTGAGCTCAGGACCTTTAGAAGAGCAGTCAGTGCTCTTAACCACTAAGCCATCTCCAGCTCTTTCTTTTCTGTGTTTTAAAGAAACTAAAGCTGGTTGGTGGTGGCGCATGCCTTTAATCCCAGCACTTGGGAGGCAGAGGTGGGTGGATTTCTGAGTTTGAGGCCAGCCTGGTCTACAGAGTGAGTTCCAGGACAGCCAGGGCTATACAGAGATATCCCTGTCTTGGAAAAAACAAAACAAAACAAACAAAAAAGATAGCTGGGTGGTAGTGGTGCACACTTTTAATCTCAGCACTTGGGAGGTAGAGGCAGGCAGATTTCTGAGTTCAAGGCCAGCCTGGTCTACAGATTGAGTTCCAGGACAGCCAGGGCTACACAAAGAAACCCTGTCTCGAAAAACTAAATCAAACCAAAACCAAAACCAAAACCAAAACAAACAAACAAAAAAAGAGCTGATCGGACAGTTATCTGGACAGAAGAGATTAGAGAGGGGCTACTGGATTTGGGTGTGGGAGTATGTGTTCTGTGCGGGTTAGGGGGAACTTCAGGGAAGGAAGAGAAGAGGTGACCATGGTAGAGTGTCCAGGAGGAGTCATGATGAAATCTTATCAAGGGAGTGAGCTCTCCATGAGGACAGACAGCTACAGTAGAACAAGCCAAGTAGACACTAAATGCAAGAAACACGAGGCCTGTGTTTGGGATATAGATCTCTCTCTTGGCCAAGCTCTTTAATCTTTCTAGCTACTTCTTCCCTCTAGAAAAACGGAGACATTAATACTTCATCAGTGGAGTTACGACAAGCATTAAATAAGGAATTCTATAAAGAGCAACAGGTTTCCTAGTACATAGGAAACACACCCATGACTACTGTTTCCATGACCAGATGTAGCTGATTTATGCAAGACATCCAGTTTCAACCATTCCCTCTATAAGCTACAACCCTTAGCTGTTCAAAACTTAACACGCACAAGAAACTTCTGTGAATATATTTGGTATTTGCATATATTTTAAAAATTGTCCCACAGCAGACAGTATTGCACACACAAGTCCCACCTTCATGCTTCCCAAGCCTAGGTACCCTTCCCTTTGCATCTCTGTGCTCTACAAATGAACTCCCAGGTCAGCTGCACCGAGCCCCTGTCCAGATGGTACCCAGGCTTCCTGTCCTGGGTGGTCTGACGCCTGGAGAGAAGCAGTAGGTCCACGAGGTGGCGTAGGCGGTGGAGTGCCTGGGTCCCATAGGATGTCCTCATAGGTGCTTTGAACTGGGCCGGAGGGCCTTCCTTGAGCCCCAGTCTGTTCCAGCAGGGCTCTGACCAAGCCCACTGTGAGAGGGGGCTCGGCCTCAGGCTCAGGGAAAGGGGTGGTTCCCTCATCATCTGGGAGGTGTGTCCTCAGCAGAAGCAGGAGCTCATGTGGAGCCACTTCCGGTGGGCACAGGCGACAGAGGAGCGGGAGGTGTGCATCCAGGTGGCGGTGCTGGGCAAACTCTGCCAGCAGCAGCTTAAAGATCTCACTTCGAAGCAGGGGGCTAGAGGCGTCCAGGGCCAGGCCGGCCTCCAGGGCCCGTCCCCACTCTTCTTTTTCTATCAGCTGCCTTACCGCTTGTAGCACAGCTTTGGGTCGCCCACTGCCCAGAAGCAGCTCGAGTTCCAGAGCTTCAGGTCTCTTCCCTTCCTCACCTAGCACTGCCAGGGCTCGGCGGTAAAGGGGCAGACTGGGGCCTTCAGCCCCCCAGCCTGGACCACCCTGCTGCTGTGCCAGTTTCACAAATGGCGGGAGCCACTGAGGCTCTAGCTGGCCCAGGCACTGACACAGGAGTTCAAAGGGCGGCAGTATTCCATTGGGGTGTTCCTTTCCAGCTGCTGGAGCCCTTAGGACCTTCTTCCATACATCCGGAGGTGCTTGGGACCTCAGCCTGCCACTCCTATCTGGCTGGAGCTGCAGGGCCTGGAGAGTGGCACCCCAAGCCGCTGTAGGAAGGGCTTGGAAAATGGTGTTGAATTGGGCCAGCTGTTCTCCTGTCAACTGGGTTCTCAGCAGGCGGGCCACCTCCTGCTCCGCTAACTCAGTCCAGCCAGCCTCCTCATCGTCCCCAGCCACCAGCTGGGCCTTGAGCTGTTCTATACTCCGATAATCCCGGAGCTCAGCCCTCAGGGTTGTCAAGAGTGTAGACGGGGGCAGGTGGCCCTGGAGGATGGAGGCCAGGGCCTGAGGTGCCCGAAACATGCTGTTGTGTCTCAGTTCTTCTGGGGTAAGCTGGGTACCTCGAAGGCTCCGACGCTGGTAGTACCCACAGGCCTCCTCAAACACCAAGTCCTTGTCAGAGGGCAGCTCAAGGCCTTGGGGAACTTCCCAACACACACAAAAGAGACCCAAGGCTGAAAGCAACCGCAGGGCTCCTCGGGTCTCCAGCTCTTCCTCGGTTTTCATGCCAGGGGCAGGAGGTTCCAGCAGATGTACTCTGTCTGTACTGAGAACCTTCCTTTCCAACAGCCGCCCACTGCTCATGTCCAGTAGTTCCAAGGTGGAGCCCATGACGCAAGCTAAAGTGCCGTGAAATGTCCCCAGGGCTGCAGACCCTTCTAGGCCTACAGGGGCCTCCTGCAGGATTCCCACGGTTCGAGTACCACCGTGGCACTGTACTAGGCTTACCTTCCCTTTCAAGTCAAGCAACAACAAGCCCTGCGAAGATGGGGCCCAAGTGTGTACATCCAGTGGCTCCCTGGGGGACAGGAATCCAGGAAGGCCTCGCAGCAGGGTCCGAAAGTCCCAAGTGTCCCCTTGTTTGGGATTCAAGCTTTTACTGTGTGAAAGACCGAGAGATGGGGCAGCAACTATTACCTTCCCCTTGCTTGGGCTCCAGATGAGCAGAACGTGGGCCACACCAGCCCAAGTGTTGGTAGTAGGCACCAGGAAGAAGTCCTTGCGGGAGGCTATCAGTCCAAAAGAGGGGCAATGGTGTAGCAGGATGTGGGTGCAGCCTAGTTTGGTGCCAGCCTCCCCGCTGGTTTCCAGGGTCTTGAAGCACACACGGTGGCTGAAGGCGGTTGAAAGCTGCTCTGGTTGGTCCTCAACGCCCGGCTGACGCTCCTCGCACCAAACTAGGCGGCCTCGGGTTGCGGCCACGGCCATCACGCGGGCTCCACCACCCGGACACAACTCAGTGCTCTGAAGTAGCTTCCAACCAGGCTCCATCCCCACGCCCCACACCTCTGCTAGGCCACTCTCCCATACCAAGATCAGCGCGGGGCGCGCCAGCCACGGCACGAAAAAGACGTCCAGCGGCGAGGGGTCGCCCTCCGGCCAGGCACGCTCCAGCGGCAGGCCCGGCCCACGCACGGCCACTAGAAGTTGCGGGGCGGGCGACCCGGGGGGTCTTAACAGCAGCAAGTGGCGGCCGTCAGGGCTGCAGCGGACTAGGACAGCTGGGTCCCCCGCCAACAACTCGCGGAGCCGGGCCGCGCCGGTGAAGTTGCTCAGATCCGAAAGCAGGCGCAGAGTTCCTGCACGCTTCATGACGCCTCTGGCGCAGGAGTTTGCCAAGGCCTGATCGCCCAGTGGGGCGAGGCCCGGCTGCAAGTCCTGGTACCCGGGGGAGTGCAGGGCTGACACTTCCGTCCCTGGTGAATGAGGTGAGCCAAGCCCTGGACTGAACGTCGACTCCGCCCGGCCCCGCCCCGCCAGGCGAGGTCCGGGATTGCCCCAGGGCACGCCCCGCTAGCGCTGCGCGCCGGGGGCGGAGCTGCGGGAAGATGTCCGAGGGAGGAGCTTCCGCAGCACCCAAGGGTCCCCGCTCTGGACTCAAGTTCCCTAGGCACTGTGAGGATGTCTCAAAACGTCCCTTCTTTCTAAACCTCGCTCTTTCACCTTATTTGTGGTTGAGTACTGACACCGTATCAGCCCCGACCAAATAGCAAATCTCAACCACCTGGAAATTTAGTGGAAAAACTGTAAGGTTGACCCTCCACTCACTGTGTTTGTTTACCAGGCTGGCCACGAATTCACAGAGACCCTCCTGTCTCTGCTTCCCAAGTGCCGTGATTAAAGTTCATCACCCCCCCCCCCGTCTTTATACATATGTTTTAGATTTGAAGTTAACACACAAAGTAATGAATTTCATTATCGCATTCTCTTCCTCCATATTCTTTTTTTTTTTTTTAATTGTTTTTTCCCTCCATATTCTTATTCCTGCATGCACCTGTGAAGGCTGGAGGTCAGCCTCAGTGTCTTTCCTCAGAAGCCAACTGTCTACACTGTTTTGAGACAACTTCATTCACTGAGACCTCTCACCCACTAGGCTGTGATAGCCAGCCAATGAGCTCCGGAGATCCTCCTGCATCAGTCTCCCACGCTGGGATTATAGACTCGAACCACAATACCAAGCATTGAGGATAGAATTAGAGTCTTAAGCTTTTGAGGTACGCACTTTATTGCCCGAGCTATGGCTGGCATTTTCACACATACATATTATTCTTTGTTCCTTTTCACTGCCTTCCTCATTAAAATTTTAAATTAAATTATATTGAATGTGTGTGTCTATGTGTGTCTGTGTTTGTGTGCATGCAATATTATGGGCATATACCACAACGCCCATAATGGAGGTCAGAGAACAACTTTTAGAGCTGGTTCTTGCCTGGCACCACATGGTTCCTGTGGTGGTTTGAATAAGAATGGTCTCCCACAGACGCACTATCTGAGAAGAACTGGGATTAGTTATGTGTGGCCTCGGTGGAGGAAGTGTGTCATTGGCAGTGCGCTTTGAGATTTCAAAACCCCCATGCCAGGTTCAGGTTCCTGTCTGCCTGCGGATGGGGCTGGAGCTCTTAGCTACGTGTCACTGGTGTCACTGCCGTAGGCATCACCGTGCTCCCTGCCTATGCTGATACGGATTGATGATGCTCTGAAACTGCAAGCAAGGCCCTCATTAAATGGTTTCTTGGATAAGAGTTGCCAGCCGGTCGGTGGTGGCGCACGCCTTTAATCCCAGCACTTGGGAGGCAGAGACAGGTGGATTTCTGAGTTCGAGGCCAGCCTGGTCTACAAAGTGAGTTCCAGAACGGCCAGGACTATACAGAGAAACCCTGTCTCGAAAAACCAAAAAAAAAAAAAAAAAAAAAAAGAGTTGCCATGGTTGTGGTATTTCTTCACAGCAATGGAAGAGTGACTGAGACAGGTGTCAAGGGTCAAACTCAGGTGTGGGAACATGGTTCACCGATGAAGCTGGGAGGAGCTGAGGCCTTGTGGGAAAACTCTGAATAAACAAGTCTTTAAACAATAAACAAGGTAACCCCTGTCCCTTCACAACACGGATTGTTCTCGGAGCGTGCTTCTGCACCCTCCCCAGCTGTAAATTAACTTACGTTATTGATTACAACGGACTATTCTTATTTGTACTATTCTTATTTATACACCTCTATGGAAAAACATGGGTTTTTTTTTTGTTGTTGTTGTTGTTTTGTTTTTTTGCCACATTCGGCTTGTCCTTGTGACTGTACACTTTATTTAGTTGACTCCTTTTGACCCTTAGAGTATAAATTGTCTGCTGTGCTAAATGAAGTTGGCTATGGCATAGAACTTTAGTTCGCCGAATCTTCAGGTTGGCTCTCCCAGGTTCACACTGCCAGGTAGAGTAGCAACATCAGGTTCAGCAGCACTGAAAGTCTGTACTCACCCACTGAGGTGTTTCCTCAGCAATTTATTGTTACATTTTTTTTTTTAAAAAAAAAAAAAAACAAATTCTCACTCTGTAGCCTGGCTTGTCCTTGAACCCTTGACAATCCCTCTGCCTCAGCTTCTCAAACACTGGAATTATAAGCTGTCGTTCCTGTGTCTACATGAATTGCCAAACTCTGTTCCACAAATACTGATTGATTTGTAAGGCTTCCCTGTTTGGGGAGGGCACGCATTTTTATTTTGGGGGTTTGAAGAAATGGTTCGGCTATTGAGAACACTGTGTTTTTCAAGGGGACCAGAGTTTGGCTTTCAGTACCCTCACAAACGCTTGCAACTCTAGCTACAGGAAATCACTCTCTTTAGGCCTGCACAATCAGCCAGCCACAACACAAAGAAATAGAAATTAAAATCTTGAAATTTATTTTAATGTGTGCATGTGTCTATGCTACATGTGTGTAGCTGCTTAATGAGCCCAGAAGATATCATACCCCCCAGAAGAGGACATCATACCCCCCAGAAGAGGATATCATACCCCCCAGAAGAGGACATCATATTCCCCTGGAGCTGGAGTTATAAGTGGTTGTCAGCCATCTGATAGTGGGTGCTGGAAACTGAGTTCAAGCCTCTGGAACGCAGCAGCAAGTACTCTTTTAACTACTGAGCCATTTCTCTAGCCTTGTTAATATATGTACACATCTATGCAAGTGTATGTAATATATGTGCAGGTTCCCTTGAAGTTAATCAGTTGTGAACTGCCTGACATTGTTGTTGAGAGTCCAACTCAAGTCCTCTGCAAGAGCACCAAGAATTCTTTTTTTTTTTTTTTTTTTTTGTCTTGTTTTTGTTGTTCTTGCTTTTGTGAGGCAGGGTTTCCCTGGCTGTCCTGGAACTCACTCTGTAGACCAGGCTGGCCTCGAACTCAGAAATCTGTCTACCTCTGTCTCCATAGTGCTGGGATTAAAGGTGTGCGCCACCATTGTCTGGCTCACCAAGTATTCTTAACAGCTGAGCCATCCCTCCAGCTTCTGAATTTTGAAACAGGTTTCCCCTTGTAGATCAGGCTAATTTTGAACATACTTTGTAGCTTATCTGTGCCTTCAACTCTGCATCCTCTTGCCTCAGCATCCCCAGTATTGGTATCCCAAGCTTGTGACACCACGCACAGCTTCAAAGATATTTCTATTGCCTTTTTTCTCGGAGGCACTTGACGGCTTTACTGGAAGTTCATACTGTCATCTCTCCCACTGTGATTTTTTTGTTTCTTTTGCTTTTGCTTTCAGGTATTATTATCCTCAGTGTTAGCCTTGCCTTCGGCTCATCTCCATTCCTAAGCCATCCGCTTTTTCTCAGCTTGAGCCATTACGTCCAAGCCAATGGCTGTGAAGTATAATTTAGCTACAGTCTAATAGCTGGGCTGAGTACCAGTAAACAGCACCTAGCGATCTCCTAGATATTTCTGTCTGGACATCTCACAGACATTTTGATCCTAATGTGCCCTTAATATCATCTTCCTGCCTAAATCAGTTTTTCCTCCAGTGGCTTCTGTTGCTCTAGTTCTCTTTTCATTTTTTTGTTTGTTTGCTTTTAAGACAAGGTTTCTCTGCATAGTCCCTGCTGCCTTGGGACTTGCCCTGTAGATCAGGTTGGTCTAGAACTCCCAGAGATCTGCCTACTTCTGCCTTTAGGGTGCTGGGATTAAAGTCATGCATTACCGCTGCCTGGCTACCTTTGCATCTCTTGACCAAGAGTTAAGAGTCTTTGGAAACTGCACCTAATGACTAAATACAAATCATTTACCCTGATTACTCAAGGCATGCTTCCTTCCCTCCCTGCCTTCTCCCTCTCTTCATTTCCTTCTCTTTCTCTCCCCGAATTTGCTTTTTAATGTGCATGGGTGCTTTGCCTTTATCTATGATTACTTTGTGTGTGCCTGGTGCCTATGGAGGCCAGAGAAAGATGGGAGTTACAGACAGTTTCGAGCTGCCACAGGAGCGCTGGGAATTGAACCTGGGTCCTCTGTGAAAACAGGAAGTGCTCTTAATTGCTAAGCCACATCTCCAGGGTGTCTCTGTGACTGTATCTTTCAGTCTCTCTCTGGTGGATCTCTGAGTTTGAGGCCAACTTGGTCTACAGAGAAAGTTTCAGGACAGCTAGGGTTACACAGAGAGACTATTTCTCGGAAAACCTAAAAAAAAAAAAAAAAAAAAAAAAAAAAAGACCGGGTGTCTTGTAGCACAGGCTGCCCTTGAATTCGCTATAAAGATGGAGTTAATCTTGAACCTCTGATCCTCCTATGTCTAGTTCCCAAGGGCTGGGATTAACAGATGTGACACATCATGCTTGGTTATGTATAATTTACTAGATTGCAGCTCCTTGCTCTCACCTGTGCTGACTAATTTTTTGTCAGCTTGATACAGGAAGAATCATCTCAGAAAAGGGAACCCCAAATGAGAAAATGCCTCCATAAGATTGGGTTGTAGGCTGGTCAGAATTTAAAATAACGAAAATAATGACGAAAACAACAACGAAAACAACAACAAAAAAAACCTCTACCAGAGCGGATTTAAATAAAGTCTGTGGCTTCAGGTGAAGGGCTAGTTCTCTCGCGCGGTGTCTGTTGGGAGTTGTAGTTTTTGCGATGCTTGCTGGGAAACGTGGTCTGAGCCCGCTTCAGGAAGAGGGCGTGAAAGAACCTGAGGAGAGGAGGGTTTTAGGACCCGGCGGGGCGCGGCGGACTGGGGGAAAGTGTCGGAAGGTCGGGAACGCGCCGGTGATTCCGGAGCAGTGGCGGCGTCGCCGGAGTCGGGAGCGAGCAGGCCTGTGAGCTGCTAGGGTGCTAGAGAAGCCGGGGGCTCGGTAAGCGGCGCGGGCCCAGTCAGGTCCTCGAACCTGGCCGACCAACGCGGGTCCGCCCTACTAGGCCTGGACGCAGAGGCGGCCCTGGGGGCGGGGCCTGAGTCCGCGGCGGAGACGCGGGTGACAGGGCAGGGGCAGGGCTGCGGTGGCTGGGGCCGCTTGCGGTGGGAGGGTCGGGCCTGGGACTCAGAGGCAGCCTCGCTGCCTTCGATCGCTCGCCGGCTACCGGCTGGGTCCGGCCCCTCGGAGGTCCCGCTGGGGCCTCGGGTCCGCAGAGGCGCTGACCTTTGACCCCAGCGCGGGGCTGACCCCGAGCCGGTCGGCTCCGCGCGGAAGGCGAGGTGGCCGGTCCCCGCGAAGTGTTCAGATGCCGGGTCCTGCGCTCTTCCGCCTTTAGGACCCACTTTTTGCAGAGTGAAGAAACCCAGTGCGCTTTTATGGGAGGAGTGTGTGCCAGCCGGGAAACCCACCCCTTCCCTCGTATGGCGAAGAAGGACAGTCACTGGGAAAGTTGTCCCTGGCTAATGGGACAGTGGATATACTTCAGCCATGTCCTAATAAAATGTTGCGGACTATTGGAACCTACCCAACTTTTCTTTCTAGAAAAAGTTTTAAACTTAAGTGCATTTTCCTTGAAAATAGGGCAAGCATGGTGTTTAAACATGGTTAGTGTTAGAGCCATCATGTGTGTAGCCTTACAGACCCTGGCCGGTTCAGAACTAGCTATATAGACCAGGCTAACCTCGAACTTGTGATTCTCCCTCCTAAATGCTGTGATTTCAGTGTAGCCCACCGTGCTAGGCTTATCTCCTGCCCGTGATTTAGCACAGAGTGACTTGGAATTATCTTTGATATGTTTTTGACTGAATGTGTACGCATGGTCATTTCCATGCGAACGCTTTCAAGATAGCAGATCTAACAATGGATAACTTCTCTTCCGAGAGTTAAGGAAGGTCTCATTCTTTTCTCAATTAATTAGCAAGCCTTTAATGTGTTCTTATTATGACAGTCATTGTGCCTTGTCAGGTTTAATTTTTTTTTTTCCCCCAAGACAGGGTTTCTCTGTGTAGCCCTTGCTGTTAACTCTTTTTGTAGACCAAGCTGGCCTCGAACTTAGAGAGATCTGCCTGAGATACACATTGAGTTCAAGGCCAGCCTGAACAGCTTAGCCCAAAAACAAAAACACCAAAAAACAAAACAAAACAAAAAAAACTAAAAACAAAACCCACCAAAAGTGAAAACAAACCCTAGATAACAACTCAGAACCCCGCATCTGAGGTGCTGAGGTGGCTCAGAGGTTTAAGAGCACTTCCTGCTCTTTCAGAAGACCCAAATGTGGCTTCCAGCTCCCACTCTGGCTAGCTCCTGACTCACAGGTACCTGTAACTGGCTTCTGTGGGCACTTGCACTCAAGCACACACCCACATACAGATAGACACACATATTAAAAAATCAATAGCATGGGGCTGGAGAGATGGCTCAGAGGTTAAGAGCACTGACTGCTTTTCCACAGGTTCTGAGTTCAATTCCCAGCCACCACATGGTGGCTCATGACCATCTGTCATGGGATCTGATGCCCTCTTCTGCTGTGTCTGAAGACACGTACAGCTAAGGTATACTCATATAAATAAATCTTAAAAAAAAAAAAAACACATAAAAATTGAGGAAAAATAACAGAAACCAAACCTGAATTTGGGGTTTCACACAGCACAGTTTAGGAATTCATAAAACTTGGAAAATATGACCAAATAATAAATGGATTCAGGGATGTGAGGGGAGATGTTGCTTAGCACTCAATGAGCACTGACTTAGACTGACACTTAGCTTAGAGTCAGGTTTTTTTTCCCCTACAGTTCCCATTTTATTTTTTAATTTCGCAGTATTCAAGTCCAACTTCAAGGCAGATATCAAGTTGCAAATTAATATTACAGCATAATTATTTTCTAAGATAACCAATAAAATTTCCCATACATACTCCTATGGACAATAGTTTAGAAGTTCAATTAGAGACAGAAAAATAATATCCAAAAAATCTTTGATATGTTTTACACAGCTCATAGTGGATGGTGATTCATCTAACTGTGATTACTGAATGGTGAATATTTCATCATACAAATCTTGAACATTCATGTGACCGAGACAGGGTCTTGCAGTGTAGCTTAGGCCAGCCTTGAACTTACAGTGATCCTCCTGCCTCAGCATCTCAAGTACTTGGATCATGAGCATGCATCAGAAGTGAAATTTTTTTTTTTAAAGATTTATTTATTTTTATATGAGTACATTGTAGCTGTCTTCTGACATACACCAGAAGAGTAGCAGGAGAGTGGGCTAAGGTTTCAGGCCTGGGGTGGAGGTGATTTCATTCACTAGAATTTGGATATAATAACTAGGAGTCTGTACACACAGAAACAGAACACAGAAAAAGAACGTTGTTGTTGTGGTGGTGGTTGTGGTTGTGGTTGTTGTGGCGTTCAAACCCAGGGACTTGTTCCTAATGGGCAAATGCTTTACCATTATTTACAACCATAAGGCCTTTCTATCCCAACCGCTAAAGTGACGTGGAGACTTAGATTTATTTAAAATAGTTTCAGTTCTTTGGTTAGTCTAGTTCCCAAGTAGCACTTAGAACTCATGCTAATCCATTTATATTATTCTATGTTTGCGGCATGGCTTCTTACCTATTGGTCTTTCGTACTGGGACTGGGAGCATTCCCACACCTTCCCTTCCCTGCCTGTCCTCTCCTGCGGCACCCAAAGGCCACCAGCTTTTTTTTTTTTTTTTTTTTTTTTCTGTATAGACCAGGCTGGCCTCGAACTCAGAAGTCTGCCTGCCTCTGCCTCCCAAGTGTGTCACCACTGCCTAGCTTTTTTTTTTTTTTTTTTTTTTTAACTAAAACCAATCAGAAGGTGAGAGGGGGAGTGAGTGTGAACACTTACGATGAGGGTGTTGAGCAGTTGGAATAACAATACCAGCGCCCTGCCAATGATCAGGTCTCCGCCCTACAGCAACCAGCGTCTGAGTACTGCGAAGACGGTCTTTACCCGGTGCACAAAGAGATTCTCCCTACAGCCACCTCATATTCCTCAACAGAGCAACCTTTAAAGACTAGGTGGTCATGGGAAGGGATTACTTGGGGCTGTCTAGTATATTGAGGTCACATTGCTTGTGGGATATTCAAGGGTAGGTGTCCGTAGGTAGCTCAGCTGTGGAGGTCCAGTGAGCTGAATAGGTTGGCAGTAGCTGTGAGGGAAGGGATATGTTAGAGATATTATTAACAGGGAAAATATTTGTTTATTAGGAAGTATCAGTAGCTTTTTTTGTTTTGTGTTTTTGAGACAGGATGTAGCCTTGGTGGCCTGGAACTCACTCTGTAGGTCAGGCTGATCTTGAGCTCACAGAAGTCCTCCCGCTTCTACCTTTCAAGTGCAAGGTGGAAAAGTGTGCTTAGCCCAGTGTGTATCTTTTTCTGCCTAATGGTGGGTTCTCAAGGCGGTGATCATAATTTTGTAATGTTTTTCTATCTTTTGTCCTATACTGGGCTTGTACTAGTATAAAGTCTATCAGGATTTTTGTCGTTGTTGTTGTTTGTTTGTTTTTAGAGATATGTTTTCTCTGTGTAGTCCTGGCTCTTGTGGGACTCAATGCTGTAGACCAGGCTGGCCTCAAATTTAGAGATGCACCTGCCTCTGAGTGCTTAGATTAAAGGGCTGTGCAGCCATAACCCAACTTGTTTATTTTTATAAGACTGGCCTAGAACTTGCCTAATGAGCCTTGGGATCCCCTGTGTCTGCCTTCCTCAGGTGGGATTAGAAGTGTGTGTCACTAATCAGTTTGTGGTTGTTTCTCATGTAGGTTCTGGGTGTCTTAAGTCAGCACCTTATTCTGGCAAGGCACACACGTTGTCATCAGAGCTGTTCTTTCACACCCTCCTCTTTAAGTTTATTGTATTTATGTGTGTGTGTGTGTGTGTGCGCATTTATGCTTGTGTTATGGAGGCCAGAAGAGGATGTTGGGTGTCCTATCATTCTGCCCTGTTCCCTTGAGACAGAGTCTTTCACAGAATCTGGAGCTAGATTTGCAGCCAGCAAGCCCCAGTGACCCTTCTGACCTTGACCTTCACGGTGATGGGTTAGAGATGTGTGTGGCCTCACCCAGCTTTTTTTTTTTTTTTTTGGTTTTACAAGACAGGGTTTCTCTGTGTAGCCCTGGCTGTCTTGGAACTCACTTTGTAGACCAGGCTGGCCTCGGAACTTAGGAATCCGCCTGCCTCTGCCTCCCGAGTGCTGGAATTAAAGGCGTGCACCACCACGCCCGACTCCTCACCCAGTTTCTTATGAGAGTGCTGGGGATTGGAACTCAAATTCTCATGTCTGCTGAGCCATTCATCTCTCCAGCTACCTCCACCTTTTAAGATTTTGTTTGTGTTTTGAAGCAGGGTCTCAGGTAGCCTGGATTGCTGGTCAGATTTGTTGCATGAGGATATAGACCCTGAACTTACTTTTTAAAACTTAGGTGTATGTATGTGTGTCTGTGTATGTGCCTGAGAAGGTGAGAGAGGTGTCAGCTCCCTGACGCTGGAGCTCCAGGCAGTTGCGAGCTGCCTGATATGGGTGCAGGGAAGTGAATCTGGGTCCTGCAGGAACAATGTGCTCTTAATACTGAGCATTTCTCCTCCAGCCCAGACCTTGAAGCTCTGATCCTCATGTCTCTTCCTCTGTAGTGAATTACCAATTCCACTGAGAGAGGATATGTCTTTATGTAGCGCTGGCTGTCTGGGACCTGGACCTGTGACTGGCCTCGACCTCAAAGAGATCTGCCTGCCTTTGCTTCCTGAGGTTGGAATTAAAGGCTTGTACTACTGCCATGGCTGGGCCTTTATAAGATCTGAGTGATAGAACTCAGTTGTCTTCATAAGATGGAAGTTAACTTTGGACGTCTCCTTCATACTCTTCACTGCCTTTCATTTTCTCCGTCTGTGTTAGAGAACTCAGGGCCTCATGCTAGGCAGTCTCTTTCTTCCCACTGAGCTATTGGCCCCCTTCACTTCATCTTAGGTGGCTGCTATTCATGTGCTTAGACTGTTGAACAGAAGGGAAATGAGAAGAATAGCACCATATTGTTTGAGGAAGTTGAGAGTTTGAGCATGATTTTAGTTATGTGAGATGGCAGGAGAATGTAGCTTTCAATCAGAATATCCTGAAATACTGTCAATTTGGAACTTGTTCCAACTTTTGAACTTTTGAGACAGGTCTTATGAAGGGCTAGCATTACTTCTTGTGTAAAATAAGTTGAAAGGGATTCTGAGGTGGTTATGTTTATATAAACCTTTTTGCTTGTTTGTTTTTGTTTTTGTTTTTGGAAGCAAGGTTTTTCTTCTTATCCTTGGATGACCTGGAACTCAGAGATCCACTTCCCTCAGTCTCCCAAATGCTGGGATTAGTGTTCAGTTTATATATAAACCTCTTTATTTGTGTTGTTGGTTTGTGAAACTAGACAGTTTAGTAAGTGTGTTTTGTGACTGGAAGTGTGTGTGTGTGTGTGTGTGTGTGTGTCTGTCTGTCTGTCTGTCAGTCTAAGATTTGGACACACCTTAACACTGACAAATCAAAAATTATTTCTTTGAAGATAGTCTACTTATGGCTGTCCTGGAACTCACTCTGTAGACCAGGCTAGTCTTGAACTCAGACCCTCTTTCTGCCTCCCAAGTGCTGGAAATAAAGGCATGTGCCCCCAGCTACTTCTGCTTTTATTTATGTCTTATGTGTGTGAATACTTCTGTGTCATGCCAAGCATGTGTAGGTCAAAGGCCAGCTTTTCCACTTGGTTTTTACCTTCTACTTTGTGGGTTTCTGGAATTGAACTCAGATCTTCAGGCTTAGCAGTAGGCACCGTTTCCCACTGAGCCGTCTTACTATCTCTACTTCTGCTTTTAAATACAGACTGAATACAGTCCGAGGTAAGCACTGCTTACAGCACACGTGAAATTTGGACACTGACATATATTGATTTATTTATTTACTTTATAGCTGTCATCAGACACACCAGAAGAGGGCATCAGATCTCATTACAGATGAGTGGTTGCTGGAATTTAAACTCAGGACCTCTGGAAGAGCAGTCAGTGCTCTTAACCACTGAGCCGTCTCTCCAGCCCGAGATGGTGATTTTTTAAGTGTTGTCTTGAGTTAGTAGACTTTTTTGCCTAAAATGGGAATTTTGATTTTATGGTTTAGTTTGGACTTAGACTTATAAGATCTGAAGCTGCAGCTCTGCTGTAGAGTGTTCCCGTGTGTTCAGAGTCCTGCATTCAGTTTTAAGCATTACCCACTCACTCCCTAAGGTTGTAACTCACACTTGTTATGGGGGAATATTAAAAAAGAGAACTGGCATGTTATGTTCCCTGGCTTGTGTCTCTGCCCTGGTGGCCTGGCCGGCCATGCACTGGCAGGCAATGGCCTACCTGTTTTTATCTCGTGGAGACTCTCTGGCCCGGAGCTCCCCAAATGTTTCCACTCGTCTCTACCCAATTTGGTTGGTTCCCTCTGGTGAGTTGCTATCACATCAACCCCATGCTTCAAATCCCCACATCTTTGTGGTGCACCTCAGGGAAACCCACATTTTGCTGCTGTACTTTTCTCTCTTGAACCTGGACGAGCCGCTGTGTGAAGGAAAACGCAACACAAGCTTAGTTCAGAAACGATGGTAACTCAATTGCTGGGAGCAACAACTAAAATCCTACTTGTAAGCCTTATTAAATCTAAATCCTCCCATGACGAATCCTGATGGATCTACCATTGAAGCCAGGAGACACTTGTAACTACATCTTTTCCTCACGCTATCCCCATCCAAAAGAGACCTAACTCTCTCATACTTTGTCCAACCCGGAAGTTCCTCTTACTTGCCCAGTGATTGGCCTTTATTCATTAGGTGGTTGGTTCACAACAAGTCACCTTGTCTGCAACCCCTCCCAGGAGAGTGGAATTAGCATCAACATACAAACAGTACCAGGCCCATCCACAGCACACACTCAGTATGCTTTTTAATAATTCACTGATCTTCTAGATTCACAAGACATTCTTTTAAAGTATATTTGAATTATATATATTTTGTGTATGTATGTATGTATGATGTATGTATGTCCTTATTTATCATGTTTGTATGTGTTCCTGTCTGTGGGTGCCCTCGTGCTGTAGTGGATGTGTAGAGGTCAGAAGACAACTGGTGGGAGTCGGTTCTTCTTCCGCCGTGGGGATCCGGCTCAGGTTGTCAGGCTCCACTGCAGGCGCTTTTCCTTGCTGAGCCATCTCCTGACTAATAGAGAGATGGCTACCAGAGAAGAACACTTCATGTCTTTACTGTTTGCCAGCTGTGTTATTTTGGACAAAGTAAAATCATATAAGATTCTGACAGCAGTGCTTATTTTATCTGATTATTGTAAAGAATAAATGCAGAGTATTTAAAGCACAGAGACTAGTGCCAAGTGCATAGTAACCTCTCAGGAGTGTTTTCTTAGCATATATCACCTCCCACAAGACCGAAGCGGTGCTCTGAGGATAAGGAGGACTGACTGAAGACTTCCACATCCAGGAATTACAAGAGCAGTAGCGACGACATGTTCTGTCCTGTCTCAGTGAAGGCATTCAGGGAGACGGCTTCAAGAACACAGGCCTAAACTGGGCAGCAGTGGCAAAGGCAGGTAGCTCTCTGAGTTGAGGCCAGCTTGGTCTACAAAGTGAGTTCCAGGATGGCCAGGGTTACACAGAGCCCTGTCTTGAAACTTCCCCACCCCAAAGAAAACTAAGCAAAACAAAAACCCAAACAAACAAACAAACAAATAGAATTTGGATCTACTCTGTTTTCATTTTGAAGAAAGACTTGGAGTAATTCCCCATAGCTGGATGGTTAGCTCAGTTGGTTACAGCATGATGTGAATAGCCACCGGCCATAGCTGGATGGTTAAGTCAATTGGTTACAGCATGATGTGAGTAGCCACTGGCCATAACTGGATGGTTAGCTCAATTGGTTACAGTATGGTGTGAGTAGCCACTGGCCATAACTGGATGGTTAGCTCAATTGGTTACAGCATGGTGTGAGTAGCCACTGGCCATAACTGGATGATTAGCTCAGTTGGTTACAGCATGGTGTGAGTAACCACTGGCCATAACTGGATGGTAGCTCAGTTGGTTACAGCATGGTGTGAATAGCCACAGAGATGAGTAAAGCGGATGGTGTTACATACTTGTTTTCCAGTCTTTGGGCTGGAAGTAGGGGAATCTGTTGTCCATGCTAATAAGAGAACTTGTGCCAAAGAATCCTGTGGAAGTAAGCTAAGTCCATGGGCTTTCAGATGGGCAGTAGCTTGAAAAGGAAGAGTTGCAGAGGTCGCAAAGCCTATATTTTCTTAGTGATATGTGTGGTAGGTCTTGCAAAAGAGTAACTGAACATAACTAAAGATTTTCTTTCTTCAGTGTTAGGAATAGAACTCAGGGTCTCTTTTAAATGTGTTTTCTCTGTTGGGTGAATGGGTCAGAGCAAAATTGTCTCCTCTGAGAATCACTGACTTGGAACGATTGTTAAAAATGACCATGAGAAGTTGCCTTTTTTTTTTTTTTTTTTTTTTTTTAAGACTTATTTAATGTGAGTACACTGTTGGTCTTTTCAGACACAACAGAAGAGGTAGGTCATTGGATCCCATTACAGATGGTTGTAAACTACCATGTGGTTCCTGGGAATTGAACTCAAGACCTCTGCAAGAGCAGTTAGTGCTTTTAACTGCTGAGCCATCTCTCCAGCCCCATTTTGTTTGTATTTTGAGACAGGCTCTTGACATGTAGCTCTGGCTGATTTTGTTCTGGCAGTGACCCTTCTACTTCAGCCTCTTGAATGTTGCAGTTACAGACACGCCATGTAATCCCTGATGTTTTGCATGCCTATGCCCATGTGTCAGGTGTGGAGACCTGACATTGATATTTATATACTTTTTTTGATTCACTGAATGTGAATGTTAGGTGGTTCAGCTCGAAATATTGAAAGTATAGGTGCTTGAACTCATTATGTAGCTGAGAATGACTTTGAACACTTGGTTTTCTTGCCACCACATTAATGCTGGAATTACAAGCATGTGCCAGGAGCCCAGTTTAGATGAGCCCTTCTCAAGCTTTATAGAATTTCTGGAATAGGGTTTGTTAACCTTGTCATTCACTCTTGGCATGATGGGGTGGGTACTTCATTGTTGGAGAGGGTTTCCTGTGCATTGTAGAATGCTCACCAATACCCCTGGTCTTTGGTCTCTATCCAGTAGATTCTATTGGTATTTCTCCTGGTTAGGACAACCAGAAATGTCTTTAGACATTGACAAGTGTCTTTGGGGCAGTTAGGATTCAGTGATCTGGAGTGATTGTTAAAAATGTAGGACTCCCTCTTCAGCTGTGGATAGCCAGATAGACAGACTGTACCTCAATAGAGAAAAATGTAAACTCCTAGTCTTTATCTTAGCAGTCTGATTCAGTAGTGGGAAGGGTTAGGAGGTACTCTAGGGGAAACTAAATCAGGGAGTCATGGCTCTGTAGGACCGAATGCACTCTTAGACCTGTACTTGAATTATTCCCCATTTCATCTTTCTCTTCTTGGTTTATAGTGTTTGATGTGAACTTGACACAAACTAGAGTTATCTGAAAGGCGGGAACCTCAATTGAGAAAATGGCTCCATAAGATCTAGTTGTAGGGCCCTTTTTCTCTCTCTCTCTCCCTTCCCTCTCTTCTCTCCCTCCCTTCCTTCCTTTTGTTTCTCTCCCCCTCCTCACTCCTCTTTCTCCCAAGACAGGGTTTCTCTGTGTAGCCTGGTTGTCCTGGAGCCTAGACCAGGCTGGCCTGGAACTCACAGAGATCCACCTGGCTCTGCCTTTCCAGAGCTGGAATTAATGGTGTGTGCCACCATGCCCACCTGTAGGCTATTTTATTTTCTTTTTCTTTTTTCTTTTTTCTTTTGGTTTTTCGAGACAGGGTTTCTCTGTGTAGCCCTGGAACTCACTCTGTAGACTAGACTGGCCTCGAACTCAGAAATCCGCCTGCCTCTGCCTCCCGAGTGCAGGGATTAAAGGCGTGCGCCACCACGCCCGGCCAGTAGGCTATTTTCTTAATTAGTGATTCTTTGGAGAGGACCCAGCCATTGTAGGTGGTGCCATCCTTGGGCTGGTGGTCCTGGGTTTTATAAGAAAGCAGGCTGAGCAAGCCATGTGAAACAAGCCAGTAAGCGGGTTCCCACCATGGCCTCTGCATCAGCTCCTGCCTCCAGGTTTCTGTTCTGCTTGAGTTCCTGTCCTGACTTCCTCAATGATGGACTGTGCAGTGTAAGCCAAATAAACCCTTTCTTCTCCAAGTTGCTTTTGGCCTTGGCGTTTCATCACAGTAATAGTAACCCTCAGACAATGGTGGTGGATGATTATGCCCAGAGGACTAAATTTGCTCAATTAACATTGCAGCAGTGAGTTAGGTTTTTTGTTTGTTTTTGTTTCCAACTTGACACAAGCTAGGCTCATCTGAGAAGAGGGGACTTCAACTGATAGAATGCTTCCTTCAGATTGGCCTGTAGGCAAGTCTAGGGGACACTCTCTTGATTGATGATTGGTGTGTAAAGGCCCAATCCACTGTGGGCTCTACTATCCTGGGCAGATGTCTTAGGTGCTACAACAAAGTAGGCTGAGCAAGCCATGGGAGCCTGTTAATGAGTATTGTTCTTCCATGATCCCTGCTTCAACTCCTGCCTCAACTCCTGCCTCTAGGTTCCTGCCTTGAGTTTGTGACCTGACTTAATGATGAGCTATAAGCTGTTGGCTGATATAAACTCTTTCCTTCCCAAGATGCTTTTGGTCATAGTCTTTTTTACAGCAACAGAAGGCGACCTAAAACATGCATAAAACTGGGCATAGTGGTGCATGCTTGTCACCTCAGCATCTGCATGTTGGAAGCAGGAGGATTAGCAGTTCATAGTTACCCACAGTTTGAGTTAGCCTGGGTTATAAGAGATCCTGACTTAAAAAATAAGCTAGTATGATGTAACCTTTTAAGTAATGTTTACATGGGACTGGAGAGATGGCTCAGTCGTTAAGAGTACTTGTTGCTCTTCTAGAGGATCCGGGTTTAATTCCTAGCATCTACATGGTAGTTCACAACCATCCATAACTAATTCTAGGGGATTTGATAACCTCTTCTGATCTCTTCAGGACCAAGCATGCAGTACATTCATACGTGCAGGCAAAACACTCTTAGACATAAAAATAAAATGAATAAATCCAATAAATTTAAATAACTGGGTGGAAGTGGTGCACAACTTTAATTTCAGCATTTGGGAGGCTGAGGCAGATGAATCTCTGAATTTGAGGCCAGACTGGTCTATAGAGTGAATTCTAGGACAGCCAGGACCACACATAGAAACTGTGTCACAAACAAACAAACAAAGAAAACAAACCACAAAATTTGAAATATTTTTTTAAACCATATTATAATGTAGTAAGAATTTAGCTCAGTGGAGGAGCACTTGCCTGCTATGCATAATACTTTGGGTTTAGTCACCAGTACTGTATCTTTTTTTCCTCAAGTCTGGACAATCTAGAGTTTGTTCATTAAAGCAAATCTGTATGTGTATAAAGCTTGCCTCTGCTAGGCAGGAAGATAGCCATCATCTGCTCAGACTGCAGGTGTGAGTCCCCACACCTGGCTTAAGGTAGAGAATTCAAACAAAATGGAACAAAAGATTTGCTTTAGGGACTAGAGAGATGGCTCAACAGTTAAAGAGCACTGGCTGTTCTTCCAGAGGACCTGGGGTCAGTTCCCTGCACCCATATGGTGGCTCACAGCTGTTTGTAACTCCTGTTCCAGGGGATCTGACAACCTCACCCAGACATACAGACAGGCAAAGCATCAGTGCACATAAAATAAAAATAAACAAATCATTAAAAAACATTTGCTTAACCCTTACTGACACCAGAGTGATGCATTCCTGGTACCTCAAAAGGTTTTCTTGTGCTTCCTTGCCACATGTCCTCCTGCTGTTGTTCCAATCTGTCACTGTAGATTAGTTTTGTCTTTTGATCTTACAGAAATGGAATCAGCAGACTGTACTCTTCTATTTAGCATTTTCTGTGAAGGTTAACTGCGGTTTCATGTATCATTTTTTTTTTATTTTGTTTTTGTTTTTTTCGAGACAGGGTTTCTCTGTGTAGCCCTGGCTGTCCTGGAACTAACTCACTTTGTAGACCAGGCTGGTCTCGAACTCAGAAATCCACCTGCCTCTGCCTCTCGAGTGCTGGGATTAAAGGCGTGCACCACCACGCCCAGTGTATCTTTTTTTTTTTTAAATTTATTTATTATATGTAAGTACACTGTAGCTGTCTTCAGACACACCAGAAGAGGGTGTCAGATCTCCTTATAGATGGTTGTGAGCCGCCATGTGGTTGCTGGGATTTGAACTCAGGACCTTTGTAAGAGCAGTCAGTGCTCTTAACTGCTGAGCCATCTCACCAGCCCCAATAAATAATGCCACTTTTTTTTTTTTTTTTTGGTTTTTCAAGACAGGGTTTCTCTGTGTAGCCCTGGCTGTCCTGGAACTCACTTTGTAGACCAGGCTGGCCTCGAACTCAGAAATCCGCCTGCCTCTGCCTCCCAAGTGCTGGGATTAAAGGCGTGCGCCACCACGCCCGGCGGTTCATTTTTTACTTGTTTGTTTTTGTGTGGTTTTTGTTTGTTTGTTTGTTTGTTTTGAGACAGGGTTTCTCTGTATAGCCCACGTTGTCCTGGAACTCACTCTGTAGTGAGCCCAGGCTGACCTCAAAGTCAGAGATCTGCCTGCCTCTGCCTCTTCAGTCCTGGAATTAAAGGCTTATGACATCATTCTTCCCAACCCTGGCTGATTTATTTATTTTTATTTTATTTTGTGCGTTGGTGTTTTGCTTGGATGTATATATGCCTGTGTAAGGGTGCCAGATCCCCTGGAATTGGAGTTACAGACAGTTATGAGCTGCCATGTGGTTGCTGGGAATTATTCCAGGGTCCTCTAGAAGTCCACTGACCATCTCTCTAACCCCCATGTTTCATGTATTGTTAATGTCTTTTAACTTTCTGTATATTCAGTTGTATGACTATAGTATAATTTTTCCATTTTCTGAGATACTTTTAATAATAATTATTCGAGACAGGATTTCTCTGTGTAGCCTTGATTGTCTTAGAACTCATTCTATAGACCAAGCTGGCTTCAAACTCAGAGATCTACCTGCCTCTGCCTCCCAAGTGCTGGGATTAAAGGTATGAGCCACCATTGCTCGGGTAGTTTTTTTATATGTATGCTTGTGTGTTCAAATGTAGGCTTGTTCACGTGAATGAAGTGTCTCTGTTCGTCCCTCCTCCAAGTGCAGTTTGGGTGCTGCAAGGGCCGCACAAGTTCTTACGGTTGAGCCGTCTCTTAAGCCTCTCTGCTGATAAGTATTTCAATGCTCTTTTTAAAGAATATTAAATATTTATTATGTGTAAGTATGTCCATGAGTATATATGTGCACACATGAGTAGTTACTTGCTTGCTGAGGCCAAAGAGTGGTTGCCAGAAGGCAGCATCAGATGTCCTGGAACTAGAGTTGTAGGCTGTTGTGAGCTTCCTGTTTGAGTTCTAGACATCAAACTCTGCAAGAGCAGCAAGCTCTTCTAATGACTGAGCAGTTTCTCCAGCTCCCTTAAAACTTTTTACAAACTATTCCATTTAGTGTGTGAGTGTGTGTTTATTTATGTGTGCTGAGGTGCACATGCAGAGATGAGAGAACAGCTTGCAGGAATCCGTTCCTGTGATCCCATAGTGCACCTTTCCTGGAGCGGCCTTGCCATCTCTTGAGTTCTCTATATATTTGAAAAGCAAGGGCTAGGAATATAACTCAGTGGGGGATCACTTGTCTGTAATGTGAAAGGCCCTCGCTAAAACAAAACAAACCTAAACAAAACTTAGAAATATAAGATAACCCCTTCAAGAAATTTTACAGAAGCTTTTCAAAAAGGGCTCACCCTAATGTAGGCATCTGGTGATTGTGTCTGAACATGTGTGTGTGTTCAGGCCTTGGGGTCTATTGTACCTGATGTTCTCTCCATCTTCAGCACTTCTCCCCAAGGCTCAGGAGGCTGGTTTCCTCCTGGTAGTTAAGTCTATTGTCTTAGTTAGGGTTTATTGCTGTGAAGAGACACCATGACCAAGGCAACTCCTACAAAGGAAACATTTAATAGGGCTGTCTTACAGTTTCAGAGGTTCAGGCACACATAATGCTGGAGAAGCCAAGAATTCTACATCTTAACTCAAAGGCAGCCAGGAAGAGACTGTCTTCTGTAGGCACCCCAGAGGTGCCTTCGCATTGGAGCCCACGCATCGGAGTCCTCAAAGCTCACCTAACTTAGACACATTTCCTTCAACAAGGCCACGTCTACTCCAATCAGGCTACACTTCCAACTAGTGCCGCTCCCCATGGCCACACATTCAAACACTTGAATCAATAGGGCCAAACCTATTCAAACCATCACACCTAGTGTCGCTTTCTCATTGAGATCTTCTCTAATCTCCTAAAGTCGTCCCTTTATGCAGTTTGTCTTCAAGGCACTTGGAGATGTCTCATCTTAATTGTTTCATCTCCTGGGATGAAAATTCTATCCTCAGGGATCTTTTTTATTCTGTATTTTGTTTTATCCTGGTGTCTGGTCACCTAAAGAATGCTCACTATATATTTGTTTTTGTTTGTTTGTTTGTTTGTTTTTTTGATTTATTTATTATTATACATAAGTACACTGTAGCTGTCTTCAGACGCACCAGAAGAGGGTGTCAAATCTCATTATGGGTGGTTGTGAGCTACCATGTAGTTGCTGGAATTTGAATTCAGGACCATTGTAAGAGCAGTCAGTGCTCTTACCCGCTGAGCCATCTCACCAGCCCGCACTATGTATTTGTTGAATGAATAGATGACTGACTACTTTGTGCTTGCATTTTATTTTGTGAACTTTTCTCAACATTTACTTTTGTTGCATTCCCTTCTTTCCTATTTATATATTTACTTTTACTTAGGTTGTTTGTGGGGCTGTGGATGGAACCCAGGGCTTCACACACGCTGGGCAAGGCGAGTGTCTGCCATTCAGCCACTGCTCTCCTCACTCACTCTGAAAGATTTCCCTTTCACGTTTCCTTTCTGTGATTTGATTGAAGTGTTTTAGGGCACTTTCCTTCACAGTTGGTTATAGCAGGTGTTTTTTTCCTCAGATGAAATTTTCCTTCTGGGTGGGTGGTGGTAGGATTGGGGTTTAATCATGGTTTCATGTAGCTTGAATTGGCCTCAAGGTCACTTGAAACTGATGCCTTCTACCAACTAAGTTGTGTCTCTGGCCCCAAGATACTTTTTTAAAATTAAAAATGTCTGACTGTCTCTGAACCATGTGTGTGCCCGGTGCCTGAGGAGTCCAGAAGAGGACATAGGACCCTTTGAGACTGGAATTACAGACAGTTGTGTGTGCCACGTGTGTGCTGGGAATTGAACCTGGGTCCACTGGAAGAACAGGCAGTACAAGATACATTATTTCAAGTTTAATTTCAAGTTTAATTTCAAGTTTAATTTCTGAGACCCAAAGAAAACCCTGTGAGAAGTTTATACTTTTTTTTTTTTTTTTTTTTTTTGGTTTTTTGAGATACGGTTTCTCATTATAGCCCTGGCTGTCCTGGAACTCACTCTGTAGACCAGGCTGGCCTCGAACTCAGAAATCCGTCTGCCTCTGCCTCCTGAGTTTATACTTCTTATAGTCTCCCACCCCAGAAACCCTAATTTGCAGACTTCTGTGGGGGGGCATACTGGTGGGAGGAGGCTTTATGTTCTCGGTTTCCAAGCAGTTTGGGTGGCAGTCCCAGCAAACCCTGTGACTGCGACAGACTAGTGAGCTGAGAGACCTTTGGCTCTGTTTATTCTCGTGTCATACGGAAGGAGAGTGGTGAAAACAGTTTACTTGAAAATTTGGTAGTTTGGATCAGAATTACTTTTCTCCTCCTCTTCTATCCCCTTTTGCTTATTAGAAAGTATTGATCCAGGGGGCTGGAGAGATGGCTCAGCGGTTAAGAGCACTGACTGCTCTTCCAGAGGTCCTGAGTTCAATTCCCAGCAACCACATGGTGGCTCA
>NC_034590.1:157319246-157331400 GCF_900095145.1 Mus pahari | reverse complement strand
CCAGCAACCACATGGTGGCTCACAACCATCTGTAATGAGATCTGATGCCCTCTTCTGGTGTGTCTGAAGACAGCTACAGTGTACTTACATATAATGAATAAATGGATCTTGAGAAAAAAAAAAAAAAGAAAGTATTGATCCTAAAATAGAGAGTTTTTTAGATTTGGAGTGGACATTGATAAGCTATAATCCAAGTGTAGATTCTCATAGGGAGATGTTTGTAAATGTGATTTTTGTATCTTAGGAACTTGTGGTCCTTGATGTTCCTGCTAATGAGCTCACGGAAGCTGAGCACATGCGAGTTCTAGATCCAATGCATGCAGAAGTGCGTTGTGTGCGATTTATTTAACTAGACTCTCTTGATTTCCAATTTATTTTCCCAAGATAAGGACGTCCTCTTCTTGACAACCTGTAGCAGGAACTGTATTTCATGTTTTAAGACAAAGCCGTGATTTTCTTCTCAATTTTCTCTAGATTATAATAGAAATTGGAAGCTTGGTAAAATAATAGAAATAGGTCTTAACTAAAATTTTAGGTCTGACCTAGGACTTTTTATTGTTGTTGGTGCTATTAAACTCAGAGCCTGTGTATGCCAGGCTGGCCTTTAACTTGTTATGTTACTGAGAGTGATCATGAATTCTTGTTTTTCCTATCTCTCTCTCTCTAGTATTGTAATTCCAAGTGTGTATCTCTGTGCTTGGGTGACCAAGCCAGCTCAGTCAGTCAACAGAGTCTCCAGCCCAGGAATGAGGCTTGGGAAGAAAAAGACAGTTAGACAAACATTATAATGTGACTCCAGCCAGTGCTGAGGCGGAAGCGGCTTCAATTTCCCAGTCAGCTATTACACCATTCTAGGTACTAGCAGAGACTAGGATCAGTTCTCAGATCAAAGACCAAGTGATTAAACAAGGCAAAGAACAAAGAGATCACACCAGGTACTGATCAGACAAAGCTGGAAGCAGAGTCCCCAGTCACTGGGTCTGGGGCTTCTCAGGATGACCAGAACAAAAGGGAAGCCACACCTTCTTTGGCTGGGTTCACCTTGATCCTTGCATCAGTCCAAATGTGAATATTCTTTTTTTTTTTTTTTTTTTTGACAGTCTCAAGTTTTTATTCAGTGGGTCTCTATGTCTAGAAGAAGATACTGAGCCTCTTGGTGGTGAAGTGTGGCTTGTGCTGGTGCTGCAACACACTATGGGGCAGTGGGAATTTGATCTTGGAGTCGTGGAACTGCTTGACAGCTGGCCGGCAGCACTTGCCAGCTGCAGTCTCTTCCACCTTCATGATGTGGATGGAGTGGGCACGGGCATGGTGTGACTGCACCAGCAGTGGTCAGGTCCCGGTACTCTTAGTACATGTTGTGTGTGCCACTGCGGGAGTCATAGCGCAGCCAGATGCCAAAGTTCTTCACACGCACGGGTGACGTCTTGTACACAATCTCCCTGGATGACTTCTTCATCTTCTTCAGCTGTGACACAAAGTACCAGAAGTGGGACTTGGCCATCATATGGTTGGGTGCAAAGATTCACATATAGTACAGTGGTCGTGTGTGGCATTTTGGGGTTGGCAAGCAGTGCCCCACCACCTTGTACCCCCAAAGTGTGCCTGAGGCCTTCATGGCACTGCGTGCTCGTTCACTACCAGTCACAAAAGGCCAAATGTGAATATTCTTATCAGAGCCTACTTCTTCCTCCAGAGCCCAGTCACAGGCCTTGACCAAATTTCTATAAACAGCAAATTGTTTTAAGTGGCACCAAAAGCTTTCCACACTTGGGGGTTTTGTTTTATTTTGTTTGTTGAGACAGAGTCTCACTCTGTAGTCTAAGCTGGCTTTGAATTTTATTTTTAAAATTTATTGATTTATTTTTAAAGTTTTATTTATTATTTATATGAGTACATGGTAGCTGTCTTCAGACACACCAGAAGAGGGCATCAGATCCCATTACAGATGGTTGCGAGCCATTGTGTGGTTGCTGGGAATTGAATTCAGGACCTCTGGAAGAACAGTCGGTGCTCTTAACCACTGAGCCATCTCTCCAGCTCCTCAAGATTTATTTTTATTTTATGTGTATGGGTGCTTTGTCTGAATGTATGTCTGTGCACCAAGTGTGTGCTTGGTGCCCACAAAGGCAAGAAGATGCTGTCAGATTCCCTAGGACCAGGGTTACAGATGCTTATGAGCAGCCATGTGGGTGCTGGGAACCAAACCCTGGGTCCTCTGAAAGAACAGCCAGTGTCCATAACTGTGAGCCATCTCTCCAGGACTAGCCTTAAACTCTTTTTTAAAAAGATTTATGTATTTATGTATTATTTATTTATTTAATGTATATGAATACTATGTAGCTGTCTTCAGACACATCAGAAGAGGGCTTTGGATCCCATTTCAGATGGTTGTGAGCCATCATGTGGTTGCTGGGAATTAAACTCAGGACCTCTGGAAGAGCAGTCAGTGCTCTTAACCAGTGAGCCATCTCTCCAGTCCCCTACCTTGAACTCTTAATGGTCCTCCTGCCTCAGCTTCTGAGAGGTAGGATTAGACATGCAAACCATCACATGTGGTCCAAGTGTAAATATTTTTATTACAGTTGTGTCTTTGTGTGGGTACATGTGACCCATGACCTACAAGCAGAGGTCAGAGGACAACTGGGTAGTTGGTTCTTTCCTTGTACCTTGTAGGTTCCTGAGATACGGATTAAGGTCTTCAGGTTTGGTATTAAGTGTCTTTACCCACTGAGCCATGTCACCTGCCCATCTGGCGATGGTTTGAGACAGAGTCTCCCTGGGTAGTTAGGCAATCCTGGAGCTTCTATGGCTATCTCGGCTGATCTGGACTGCAAGTGTGCACCATGATGTGTGACTACACTTAGGACTTTTGAAAAGTATTCCTTTGCACTTCAGAATTGGCAAACAACCTCTGCTGAGCATCCCATGAACCAAATGTTTCTAAGAGAAGTATATGATGTAGTTCTTCTGATAAAGGTGTTTAATACCTGTTTGGAGAAGTTATCTGTGCTTGGTACTTGGTCAGAGGTGGGAATCTCCCTTTTTGGCTGTATGTATCAGGGAAAGATGATATCTAAGAATCTTTTCTACTATTAGGTGCATCTCTTATTTAAGTAAAATTTTGGTTTTGATTTGAGAGGTAGTGTATATTTTCAAAATTAATTTTATAAAATGAGTTCAATGTCTTTCGGTTTATCTAGAGGTAAAATCAGACCTTTCCCTAGTATTCTCCTGGTTGTCTTATATGGGCCTGGATTTCATACTCAGAGCTCAGGATTTAAGAGAGCTGGAACTTGGCTAATAAAACAAATGAGGGAGGGGAGGGACTGTGTAAATCTGCCCTGGAGACCTGTAGGATTTTAAGTCTCAGTTGAAAAAGAATTGAGAGTTCCTTGAAGATGTAAAGATTCTAGAACTGCTTTTTTATAGAACCAAAAAATAAGTTTAAGTTTGATCTACAATAGTATTATAAATTTATACACTTAAGTTTGAAAGTAGCATATTACTATTATTTTGAAATCAGATTTGTTTTTGGCTTCTTAACTTCTGTTTTCTGCCTGTAGTCTCTTTCCGAGGAATTCTGAAGACAGTCAAGTGCAGTGTGATTTATGAGGCAGTGAAGGGCAAGTGCCCTGCAGTGGTGAGGACCTGCTCACTTGGGGGAAATGGATGGAGCACATCAGTCTGTAGTGTACTTCCTGCCCTAATGGTCTTCGGTTCAATCAATATTTGAAATTTAACTTCACTATTGTTCTGTGGGCACTGCGTGCTCTGCAGCCTGCCTTCTTTCCTCTTCAGATATGTGGCAGACTTGTTATAGGTGGGGCTACTACACTTTCCTGTTTGCTTTTACATCAGCTTTCAGCTTCAGCCACTGGCACTTTTTATGGATTTAAAATGTATTGTGCTATAGGGCAATTAATATTTTAAGTTTTAATATTACATGGTCTGAGGAGGGGACTAATAAGATCTATAGCCATTATTTATCATTTCTTCTTCGTAAAAAATTTCCCATTGAATGATATTTCAGTAGATTCTGTAGTATCCTGACTTGTCTGGCCCTGGCCCTGCCTGCCTGCCTGTTCACCCTCCCTCCTTCTCTCCCTTCTCTCCTTCTGTTTTTTGTTTTTTGTTTTTTTAAGATTTATTGATTTATTTTATATATTTGAGTACTTTAGGCACATGTACACCTGCATGCCAGAAGAGGGCATCAGACCACATTATAGATGGTTGTGAGCCACCATGTGGTTGCTGAGAATTGAACTCACAGCCATCTCTCCAGCTCTTTAAGTGTTTCCTGCCGGGCGTGGTGGCACACGCCTTTAATGCCAGCACTCGGGAGGCAGAGGCAGGCGGATTTCTGAGTTTGAGGCCAGCCAGGGCTACACAGAGAAGCCCTGTCTCGAAAAACCAAAAAAAAAAAAAAAAAAAAAAAAAAAAAAGACAGTGTTTCCTATAGCTCAGACTGGCCTTGAACTCTGTACAGCTAAGGATGGCCCTGAACCTTTAATCATCTTGTCTTTCCCTCTAACTTCCAGTTTACAGCCTGAATCACCAATAATTCAGTGCTCCAATTTGTTTTTCAGATGAGTTTTGTTTTTTTACAGGCATTTTGGTTCATCGTAAAATTGAGAGAAAGGTGTGGTAGTCCATAAATTCTGTGATTTTGCACATCCACAGCTTGTCCCATTATGTATTTGTTGCTGTTGATGAATCTATATTGAAGTACACATCATTACCGCCTGGAGTCGGTGTTTGTATTAGGTATATTCTCGGCTGGATAGTCTGTGGGTTTGAACAAATGCACCCCGATGTATTTCTTCTGTTATGGTATCATATTTAAACTGTCCTAAAATGTGTCTCACTCTACCCCACAGGTTCTCTAGCCATGGCACAAGTAGAGAAACGAGGAGGCTTGCTCCGGAAATCTTCAGCCTCAAAAAAACCACTAAAGGAAAAAGTGGTGCTGATGTATGATGAGATTTTCATGGTAAGGCCTGGAGTCCCGCTATCCTGCACAGCTAGATTGCTTTTTTGTTTCCTTAAAAAAAAGTTGTGTTTAATTTATCTCTACGTATGTGTTTGAACAAGTTCAGAAGAAGACAAGCCACGGTGCTTGTATGTAGTCAGAGAACAACTTGCAGCAGCCCTCCCGCTCTTTAGGTTCTGAGGTTGAACTCAGACCGTCAGGTTTGGTTCTTTTACTCAGAGTCATCTGGCTGGTCTTTGTGTTTAGCAAGAGTCTTGCTGTGTAGTTCAGGCTGGCCTGGAACTCACTGTGTAGATCAAGCTGTCATCACACTCGGTGATTCTCCAGCCACATCGTCTGGAGTGCTGCACTTATAGGCATGGAACACCGTACCTAACCTTGATTCGTCAGCTTTTTTAGTCCAAATACTCTTTTTTAAAAATCGAATTTATTAAGCCGGGCGTGGTGGCGCACGCCTTTAATCCCAGCACTCAGGAGGCAGAGGCCAGCCCGGTCTACAAAGTGAGTTCCAGGACAGCTAGAGCTATACAGAGAAACCCTGTCTCAAAAAACCAAAAAAAAAAAAAAGAAAAAAAAAGAATTGGATTTATTTAATTTTATTTGCATTGTTGCTTTCCTTATTTGCATGTGTGCCTGTGGGAGGGTGTCAGATCCCCCAGAACTGAAGTTACTGCTGTCTCACTTGGCCCTGAGAGAAGGCTTCAGTTGGTGAATTTCCAATAAAACTAATAGTAATATGCTCCAGAATATAACAGGGTATGTGGGCAACTTGACCCTCCTCCGAGTCAAGCTATTTTTCTGTGTCAGTGACTGGAAGGCATGGAACAAAATGGCTATTGCTTTGCTAGGGGCACAGCTCAGGGCAATGATTGTGAGCTGCCATAAGGGTGCTGGGAACCAAACTATGGTGTTCTCTGCAAGAGGGAAACTTGCTGTTAATCTCTGAGATATCTTTTCAGCTCCCCAGATATCTTTAAGAAATATTATTTATTTATTATTTCCATGGAGTATGTGTGGAGGTCAGAGGACAGGATTGTGGAAGTACATTCTGTCTTTTCACCTTCATGTGGGTCCCAGGGGTTGAACTCAGGTCACCAGATTTTTGAACCTATACTGTCCTAGCTATCCTACTGACCCAAATTTTCTCTTTTTTAAAAGATTGGTCATTTGGGTGGTGGTGGTAGTACATGCCTTTAATTCCAGCACTCAGGAGGCAGAGAGGCAAGCTCAGATTCCTAAGAGTTCTAGGCCATCCTGGTTGGTCTATAGAGTGAGTTCCAGGACAGCCAGGACAATACAGAGAAACTCTGTCTTGACAAAGTGTCAGAAGAGGGAATCAGAATCAGATACCGTGGAGCTGGAGTTACATACGCTTGTTAGACACCTGATCTTGGTGCTTGGACTGAATCCCTGGTCCTCTGGAACAGCAGCAAGTGGTTTTAACTAAGCTGTTTCTTCAGTCTCGTGACTCATTTCTTTTTCGAGACAGGGTTTCTCTGTATAGCCCTGGCTGTCCTGGAATTCACTTGGTAGACCAGGCTGTCCTCGAACTCAGAAATCCGCCTGCCTCTGCCTCCTGAGTGCTGGGATTAAAGACCTGCGCCACCAGGCCTGGCTCGTGACTCATTTCTTAAAAAGATTTATTTTATTTATATGAGGTCACTTGTAGCTGTCTTCAGACACACCAGAAGAGGGCATCAGATCCCCTTACAGATGGTTGTGAGCCCCCATGTGGTTGCTGGGAATTGAACTCAGGACCTCTGGAAGAGTAGTCAGTGCTCTTAACCACTGAGCCATCTCTCCAGCCATCGTGACTCATTTTTTATTATTATTTTCCTTCCTTTCTTCCTCCCTCCCTCCCTCCTTCCTTCCTTCCTTCCTCCCTCCCTCCCTCCCTCCCTCCCTTCCTTCCTTCCTGTGTTTCTTTTTCTTACCTAAAGATCCCCTCCTTTTTAAAAATGATAGCTGTCCTAGGAGTTTTCTTTTGTACCTTGAATTCTACAATTTCAATTTCAGATATTTTAAGAAAGAAGAATTGTTATATTCTATCTCAAGTTGTTGGTAAATAGAGTAAGTAATTAGACATCCTCATTCTCTAGTTATGAGGGGTGACTACAGAATTATTATGTATTGTATTAGAGATTTATTTCAGCCTTCAAATATAATTTAGAATAATACTTATAGATAACATAGATTTTCTTCTAATCCTGACAAGAAATCTTTATTGGTGCTGATAATATCCTCATTAAAAACAGTCTTTAAGGCCAGGTATAGTGGTATACACCTTTAATCCCAGCACTTGGAGGCAGAGGCGGGTGAGTTTCTGTTAGAGTTGGTTGACAGCCTGATACACACACACACACACACACACACACACACACAGACACACACACAGACACACACACACACACACAGACACACACACACACACACACACAGCAATCATTCCAGGCCATTTAGAGATATGTAGTGAGATACTGTATCAAAAAACTAAAAAGCAGACAAAAATTTAAGACATTTCTATTTGTGTGGCAGGGTGGGTGGAGGTGTCCGAGGGCAGCTGTTCTCTTCTTCCATCACGAAGTTCTTAGGGATCAAACTCAGGCCGTCAGGGTTGGTGGCAAGGGCCTTGACCTGCTGAGCCATGCTGCTGGTCACAATACTCTCATTTCATAGATAAAGTCATTTGTCTCAGAACAGAGGGATGGAGCTCCATCTTGACTTGTAACTAATTCCAGCTTTCAGCTTTGCCATACTCAAAATAGTGAACTCAGATGAAACACTTCTAATTATTGGCAGGCCTTAAAATCAGAATTTGTATATTTTTTGTTTGTTTGTTTTTTGTTTTTGTTTGTTTTGTTTTAAAACAGGATCTTGGTAGTCCTGTCTCAGTACCCTAAACACTCAGATTATATTCCTGTGCACCATGTCTGGTTTATTGAGAACAAATGCAGAGTAGATAAAATACAGAGAAGATAAAAATAAGTAGATAGTGGAATCTTAACAGGACTACTTCTTATTTTGAGACAGAGTCTCATGTGTCACAGGCTGGCCTTGTTATGTACCTGAGGGTGACGGAGGGTGCGTGTTTGTGCATGTAGTTTTTTTTTTTTTTTTTAAAAAGATTTATTTATTTATTATATCTAACTACATTGTAGCTGTCTTTAGACACCCCAGAGAGGGCATCAGATCTCATTACAGATGGTTGTGAGCCACCATGTGGTTGCTGGGAATTGAACTCATGACCTTCAGAAGAGCAGTTGGTGCTCTTAACCGCTGAGCCATCTCTCCAGCCCGTGCATGTAGTTTTATTTTAAAGATTTATTTTTGTTTTATGTGTGAGGGTATTTTGCCTGCATGTATGTGTACTGTGTATGCACAGTGCCTGAGAAGGCCAGAAGAAGGCGTTTGGATTTCCTGGAACTGGAGTTAGAGACTTTTGTGAGCTGCTGTACGGGCGCTGAGAATTGAACCCAGGTCTTTTGGAAGAATAGCCCGAGTTCTTTCCAGCCCTTATTGATTGATTGAGACAAGAATTTTCTATGTATTCCTTGCTGTTCTGGAACTAGATATGTGAACCAGGCTGGCCTTGAACTCATAAGAGATCTACTTGCTTCTGCCTCCCAAGTGCTGGCTTAAAGGCTTGTACTACTATGTCTGCTGGCCTAACTTTTAATTTTTATTTATTTATTTAAAAGAGAAGTATTTAAAGGAAATGTTTTGAGCCATGCTTTACTTTTGGTGTAGGGAATATATATCCATACTCTGCCTGTGGAAAATGTTCTCGTTCTCTGTTGTAGTTTAAGGTAAGACAGCATTGTCAGAGTTAAATATGACAAGTAAAGCTGGCAGTATTTTTTGATGTTTTTTGAGTTTGCAATAAAGTTGAACATGCTTACTTTTTGATTTCAGACAGAGGACCCCAGTAAGTGTAGCCCGCGGTTTTGGGAGGAGCTCTTCCTCATGAAGGTAAGAGCAGGTGGCATGATGGAGCTTTCGGGTGGGTAAGATTGTCTTCCGTGTTCTGAGTGCTGCACTGGAAGTCTGCTCAGGCCCTTCTTGTCTTTCTGGCAGGTGAATTTAGAGTATCTGGAAGGCAAGCTGGAATCTCTGGACGGTGAGGAGTTAATGAAGATCAAGGACAACATTAATTGTTTATTTCAACACTGCATCCAGGCTCTGGGGGAGGAGCATCCCATCCGAGTTGTCAATGCATTGCAGGTACAGGCTGGGAGGCGGGGAAGTCTGTTAAACAGTAGAATGGAGTTACAGCTCATCTGTTAGAAGCTGACGAGACTTTAGGTGTCAGATTTGGTTTGGGGTTTCTTTCGTTTTTAGTTCTAATTTTTTTTAAATAAAACATCTGTCATGTTAGACATCTTCTTGTTATATTTAGTTTTAAAAAAACATTTATTATAGGCTGGAAAGATAGCTTATTGGTTAAGAGCACCGGCTGCTCTTGAGACAACCAGGGTTTGATTCCCAGCACCCATATGGCAGTCTAGAACTGTCTGCAACTCCAGTCTTTTTATTTTTTTTTTTACGTTCTTTTATTTTTTGGTTTTTTTGAAACAGGGTTTCTCTGTGTAGCCTTGACTGTCATGGAACTCACTCTGTAGACCAGGCTGGCCTCGAACTCAGAAATTCGCCTGCCTCTGCCTCCCGAGTGCTGGGATTAAAGGCGTGCGCCACCACACCTGGCTGGCAACTCCAGTCTTAAGGGATCCAGTGCACTCTTCTGGCCTCTGTGGACACATGGCATGTATGTGGTACACAGACATGTGTTCATGTAAAACATAAAAATAATTAACACATTTATTATTATTATTTTAAATTATGTGTCTTTGTGTCATGCGAGTACAGGTATCTATCTGTAACCCAGAAGAGGATATAGAACCCTTTGGTGCTATAATTGCAGCTGGTTGTAGATCACCCAACATGGGTGCTGAGTATCAACCTTGGATCCTCTGAAAGGGCAGCATGTACTCCCACCACTTACCCAGCTCTCCAGCCTCATTTAAATAGTTTCCTGCATTATTATTATTATTATTATTATTATTATTATTTTGTGTGTTTGTGTGTATCTGTGTTTGGTGTATGTGTATATGTTTGTATGCGCAGAGGCCAGATACACTGGATATTTTCCACAGTTACTTCATACCTTGTTATTTTTATTTTTTTAATAAAAAAGAAAAACTTACTGGAGAGGGGTCTGGAAAGATGACTTAGGAATTAATAACACTTGTTGCTCTTGGAGAGGACCTGGGTTCAGTTCCCAGCAGTTACATGGCTGCTGACAGCTATTTGTAATCCCAGTTCCAGAGGATCCAACGCCCTTTTCTTCTTACTTAGTGGTTTCATAGACACACATGCAGGCAAACATCCATACACATAAGCTAAAAGATAAATCTCTAAACAAATTTTATTGTGGGTACCCCTTTAATCCCAGTACTTGGGAAGCAGAGGCAGGGGGACTTTTGTGAGTTGGAAGCTAAGGTGATTTTATATATATATATATATATATATATATCCCCCCCCCCCCCCCACCCGAGACAGGGTTTCTCTGTGTAGCCCTGGCTGTCATGGAACTCACTCTGTAGACCAGGCTGGTCTTGAACTTAGAAATACACCTGCTTCTGCCTCCCCAAGTGCTGGGATTAAAGGTGTGCACCACCACTGCCCGGCGCTAGGTTGATTTATATAGGGAGTTTTAGGCCAGCCACATCTATGTAGTGAGATTCTGCCTCAAAGTAAGCGAAAATAACAAAAAACTGTATTTACTGTGTATAATGTGTATGGGGAGTGTTCATGCCACGGTGCTCCTAGAGACTGTGTGATGATTGCTTCTTTGCTTCCACTTGTACCTGGTTCCAGGTATCAAGCAGGTCACCAGGCTTGTAGGTCAAGCACTTTGCCATCTGAGCCATCTCTCCAGCTCCTCACTTTTTTCCCTTCAGAGATGGAAGTGGTATGTCTATTACTGTCTGCCTTACTCCCCAGAGATCGGGTCACTGAGCTACAGCTCACTGTTTTTTAGTTAGGTTGGTGGCCAGAAAACCCTCTTGTGTATGTGTACACTATGAATGTGTATTTTTATGTATATGTGTATGCATGTTCATGTCACAAGCGTCTGTGGAGTCAGAGAACAGCGTGTGAAAGTTGCTTCTTTTGTCAAACTTGGCAGCAAGTGCCTTTATCTGCTCTGCCAGCTCTCTGACCCTCACCTTGAACTACTGATTCTTCTCCCTCTATCTCCTCAGTGCTGGGATTACAGGTGTGCTGTTGTTTATTAATTTTGTGGTTTTTATATGTTAACACTCAAGCTGTTTTCAAATTCAGAGTAACAGAAATTAAAGGTCTGGCTAGACAAGACATAATTCTGTAGTTGCAGTGGGAGGCTACAGATTTAGTGTACCCTAGTGTGGAGACTTCTCTAGAAAGAATTTTTTCTCATCTCTGCAGACATTGTGTGCACTTATTCGAGGAGTCCACCAGAAGAATAAATCTACGTCTGGATTTGACATCATCAATATGCTGATGGGCTTTGACAAGGCGGAGCTATGCATGAAGGTGAGGCGCCAGATGTGCGCATGGCTGTGCAGAGCTGTCTGACAGCTGATGTGAATACTGCCTGCAGGCAGACATAATAGGAGATTTATATTCATTTTTTTTTCTTTTTTTCTTTTTTTTTTTCTTTTGAGACAGGGTCTTTCTAAGTAGCCCTTGCTGTCCTGGAATTCACTATGTACACGAGGCTTTTTCAAATTTAACAGAGATCCACTTGCCTCTGTCTCTTGAGTTCTGGGTTTAAAGGTGTGAACTGCCACGCCCAGCTTTGTCTGACATTTATGAACTTAGATATGAGAAGTTACAAGGTCAGTGGTTTGTGCTGGTGATCAGTCCATGGTGTTTGCATGGTAGGCGAGGGCTCTGTCACGCAGAGGCCATCCTTGCCTGCTTTTAGGTATTTGATACGGGGTCTTAAAGAGTTGAGGCTGGCTTCAGACTTACAGAGGGTAGAACTGTTTTTGTTTTTTGTTTATTTGTTTTTTTTTTTTTTTTTTTTTAGGTTTTTGAGACAGGGTTTCTCTGTGTAGCTCTGGCTATCCTGGAACTCACTCTGTAGATCAGGCTGGTCTCGAACTCAGAAACCCGCCTGCC
>NC_034590.1:157312726-157318906 GCF_900095145.1 Mus pahari | reverse complement strand
TGTACTTACATATAATAAAAAAAAAAAATCTTAAAAACAAAATATACATTTTTATACTTTATTTTTAGGTTTATTTATTTTATGTGTATGAGTGTGTGCTTGCATGTAAATCTGTATACTGTGCCTGAAAGGTCTGAAGAGGGTATTGGATCCTTTGGAATTGGAGTTATGAATGATTTTGAGCCTGTTGAGGATGCTAGGAACTGATTATGGATCCTCTGCAATAACAACGAATGTTTTTAAACACTCAACCATCTTTTCAGCCTGTCTGTCTCAAGTTTAAAAAAAATGAAACATTAAGTGTAAAGAAAAGCCACCAGAGACCACTGCGCAGGCAGAGGGAAACCAGCTCCTGAAGCAGCCCCTTAGTGATGGTTCCTGGGTGCCCTGAGCCTGACAGGCTGGGAATCACTTACACAGGGATTTATTGCAGAAGGGATGATCCTCTGGCCATTGGAAGAATTGTTGTGTGCCTGTATATGTAATGTTTGTGAGCACACACTCCATGGTACACACACGTGCAGGCCGGAGTATGACTCAGGTCGTCAGGCTTGCGTGGAAGCATCTTTCCCTGCTGAGCATCTTGCTGGCCCTCCTCAGGTCTTAAGTGTCTTTCTTTGTATGCCTTATACATTTGAAGAGGCAATTAATTATGCAAAGTCTCCAAGTTTGTACATAGGATAAGTTATTGTTTGAGCCAACTGTCAATGAGGCAACTGAAATGATAGCATCTGGGCAAAGAACATTGTTGTATTCTGTTTGTGATTTATGCATCTCTTCATCAGTTTCTGAAGTAGTCCCAGTTCCTTCTAATGTTGGTCATAAGTGTAGTCTGCACTGAAGCCCTTGGTCATTTCTCATGTTCACATAAGTTTCTTCATTTTTGCTGAGTCTGATGAGACCCAGAAGCTCCTCTTGATATTAGCAGTTTGTTGACTATATCTTTTGCTGTGTTTCAGACTTTGTGTCCTTTCTTGCCTCCTGTGATAACTGGACATTAAAGTCTTGATTTTTTTTCCTTCCATCTTCTAACTGTTGGCATTATGGCTGCACACCACCATGACCACACCAGTTTTCCTTCTGAGATAGGTCTAGTTATGCTGCCTCGGCTGGTCTTGAACCTATGAGTTCAAATAATTCTTCCTGTTCCAGCCTCTTAAGTAGGCTCAGATTGTTGGCACATACTACCGTGGTTGGCTTGAATTAAATTTTTGGAAAAGATTTATTTATTTATGTACTTAATATATATGAGTGCTTACTCCATTTGTATGTATGCCTACATGTCAAAAGAGGACATAGGATCCCATTCCAGATGGTTGTGATCCACCATGTGGTTGCTGGGAATTGAACTCAGGACCTCTGGAAGAGCAATCAGTGCTCTTAACTGCTGAGCCATCTCTCCAGTCCCTTGAATTAATTTTTTAGAATTATGCTTATGAATTTATTTATTTGCACACTTGCAAACATGTGGAATAGTTGAGAAGTTGGTTCTGCCCTTCCACCCTGTGGGTCTTAAGTATTGAACTTTGGTTGTTAGGCAAGTGCTTTTATTCACTTGCTAACCTTTCAAAAATTTTTTATTAGATTTATTTATTTTTAATGCTATATGTGAGTGTTTTGTATGTGTATGGTTGATGCCCTTGGAAGTCAGAAGAAGAAGTCAGAAGGATGTGGAGTTATGGATAGTTGTGAACTGTCATGACAATGATAGGAATCCAACCTGGGTCCTCTGCAAGAGCCTCCAGTGCTCTTAGCCTCTGAGTTACTTTTCCAGCCCTATGTGCTTTGATGTATTTGTTTATTTTTTGTTTTCAAGACAGGGTTTCGGGGTTGATTTAGCTCAGTAGTAGAGCACTTGCCTAGCAAGCACAAGGCCCTGGGTTCAGTCCTCAGCTCCCCAAAAAAAAAAAAAAGACAAAATAACAAAAAGATCAAGACAGGGTTCTCTGTGTAGCCCTGGCTGTCCTGGAACTTGCTCTGTAGACCAGGCTGTCTTGGAACTCACAGAGATCCACCTGTTTTTGTCTCCCAAGTGCTGGGATTAAAGGTGTTTGCTACAACTACTTGTCTTGGATTTTTATATCCACTGTTTTTTTTTTTTTTTTTAAAGATTTACTTATTTATTATATATGTAAGTACACTGTAGCTGTCTTCAGACACTCCAGAAGAGGGCGTCAGATCTTGTTATTGGAAGAGCAATCAGGTGCTCTTACCTGCTGAGCCATCTCACCAGCCCTCTATATCCACTGTTTTGAAACTATGTTAGTTTTTCTTTTGCTTCTCTCCTTACCCCACACTGGGGAATTGAACCTAAGGTTTCATTCATGGTGCATAGACAGGACTTTAACACTAAGACACTATCTTTTTAATTTTTATAATAACACTTTAATAATTCACATATCATGTAGTTGATTCCTAAGTTGAACAAGTATCACCACTATAAGTTTTAAACCAGTTTCAATTGCCTCCCTCCACCCCAAATTATGTTCCTTCTGACTGCTGGGATTATAGACGTGTGTGTTGTTTATGTTCAGGATTGACCCAGGGCCTTGTGAAAGCTAAGCAAGCATTCTGTCAAATAGCACATTTCTAGCCTCTCCTCATCCTCTCTCTCTCCCTCTCTCCCTCTCCCCCCCCCTCTGTGAAACAGAGAGAGAGGGAGAGAGTATGTGGGGGGGGGGGGGAGAGGTGCCTGTGTATGTATTTGTGTGTAGGTGCATTGCCTGTAGAAGCCAAAGATCAACATTGAGTGTCTTCTATCAAATTCCACTGCATGTTTTTGAAGACAAGGTTTTTCACAGAACCGTGAAATTTGTCAGTTTGGCTAGACTAGCTGGTTCACAAGTCCCAGGATCTTCCTGTCTTTATCTTCCTAGTGCTGGAATTACAGGTATGCACCACTGTGCTAAACCTACATTTTTGTGGTTGTGCATGCGTGTATGTGTGTGTGTGTGTGTGTGTGTGTGCACGCATGCGTGTACATGTGAGTTGAGGCTAGGGGTTGATATCAAGTGTCTTGTTATTACTTTATTAATAAACTTAACTACATTTATTGATTTGTGTGTGTGTTTGTGCACATGCATGCCATGGTATATGTGTGGAGGTCAGAGGAATTGAAATTGCTTTAGTCTTTCCCGTTAAACTAAAAACCTTTTGAAGGTAAATTTCCAGGTCTTACTTTGAAAGTATAGGATACAGCTGGGCGTGGTGGCACATGCTTTTAATCCTAGCACTCGGGAGGCAGAGGCAGGCGGATTTCTGAGTTCGAGGCCAGCCTGGTCTACCAAGTGAGTTCCAGGACAGCCAGGGCTATACAGAGAAACCCTGTCTCGAAAAACCAAAAAAAAAAAAAAAANNAAAAANNAAAGTATAGGGTAGATGCTCACATGTTCAATTTGACTGAAATGTCTTATATTTTGTTTTAATTTTGAGACAGGTTCTTTTTTTTTTTTTTTTTTTTAAGATTTATTTACTTATTATATGTAAGTACACTGTAGCTGTCTTCAGACATTCCAGAAGAGGGAGTCAGATCTCGTTACGGATGGATGGTTGTGAGCCACCATGTGGTTGCTGGGATTTGAACTCTGGACCTTCGGAAGAACAGTCGGGTGCTCTTACCCATTGAGCCATCTCACTAGCCCTTGAGACAGGTTCTTTATGTTTCGTAGTCCTGGTTATCTTAGAACTCAGTGACTTGCTATGTATTTTAGACAAAGCTTTCCTTGCCTCTGCCTCCCAGTGCTGGTATTAAAGGTGTACATCACCACATCCAGTTGAAACATCTCATTTTGAAATTCCAATATTCTGAGTCCTTAATTTTACTCTTAAAAAAAAAAGATTTACTTGTTTTATGTATATGATTTTTTGTTTTTTTGTTTTGTTTTTGTTTTTGTTTTTTTTTTTTTTGAGACAGGGTTTCTCTGTATAGCCCTGGCTGTCCTGGAACTCACTTTTGTAGACCAGGCTGGCCTCGAACTCAGAAATCCGCCTGCCTCTGCCTTCCAAGTGCTGGGATTAAAGGCGTGTGCCACCATGCCCAGTGAGCAAATGCTCTTAACCTCCAAGCCATTTCTCTAGCCATGTGTTCATTTCCTTTATATAATGTAGATTATTTTTTCCTTCCTCCCTCTATCATAGTATGAAGGTTTCATCTTTCAATTCGTTTATGTCTAAAGGCTATTTTTTAGTGTAAGCATCACACTCCAGTCACGTTGTCAATTGGAGTTGGTACTGATGAACCCATCTAGCTTTGTTGGACTGCTCAGATGGCCACTGATGCTCAGATGGCACAGATGGCCTGTGGTGAATTGATACTATGCCTGTCCCCTCTTTAGTGTGCCTGCATCTTGTACTTTCTTAAACAAGTAAGGAAGTTCATGTGTAGTTATTAAACCATTAGGTTTCCCTCCTTCAAAATACTTCATTGTTCTGATCTTAAAGTTCCCATATGTACAAAGCTTCAAACATTTGTGTAGTACAAGAGTGAATTCCTATTGTGCTCTGCAGTTGTTCTAAAACATTTTACCCCAAGTAGTTCGACTTTGAAGTCTTTCCTTTAATCTTACAAGGCCTGCACTAGGGCAGTGTTAGGGTTGATTCACATTCTCCTTTGTGACATGATGCATGCAAGACGGGGAGACGTGTTACTTGGTTTGCTTTAATGTGTCATGTTTCTTTTCCCAGAACTTGATGGAGAGTTTGGATTCATTACTTTGTGCAGAAGGTTCTGAAAGTCTGAAGAGTTTATGTCTGAAACTTCTTCTTTGCTTGGTGACGGTAAGTGACCACCTATATGTTTGTCAAGTGTAGTCATTACAGCTGAATCAAGCCTAGTCGGATCTCCGTGGGTATTATAGCGTTCCTTTGGTCTGAATGTATAGAAGCATGTTAGTTGTATGTAGTTTTGCTATTTGGAAATGAATCTATGAAGCAGCTGCTGCAATATTTAGCCTGTAAGCTCTACGATACTTAACCACTTTATTTTTTATTTTACTTAAAAATTTAAAAAATTACTTTTATTTTGTGTATCCCCTTCCCCATACATATAGTCATGTTGGTCACAATTTTCAGGGGTTGTTTTTTTCCTTCTACCATGTGGGACCCGGGATGGAACTCAGGTTATTAGGCTTGGTGGCAAATGTCTTAACCTGTGGAACTGTCTCCCTGTTGACACATACCATGTTAGAAGGGCTGTTCTGGGAGAACTACCATCTTTAGATTGTCTGAGTGTTCCTTTTCTGTGTGTGTCTCTTGAAAATGGTTCTTGGGATAGTTTTGTTTGCTCTTGAACATTTCTGTTTCACTTAGATGCTGGGGCAGGAGTTACACATGAGATGATGTGTGCCTTTTACTGACCTTCAAAAGCTTTTTATTGCATTCAGGTTACAGATAATATCAGTCAGAACACTATCCTGGAATATGTAATGATCAACAGTATATTTGAAGCAATTTTACAGGTAGGTCAGCTTCTGGATGACTTTTCTCTTTTAGATAGTCTATCACTTAAAGTTTTCATCTGCCTTCCTGGGAACCCTCTGCCTCTTGTTTACAGATCCTGTCGCATCCCCCACGTCGTAGAGAGCATGGGTATGATGCTGTCGCCCTCTTGGCCTTGCTGGTAAACTACAGAAAATATGAGGTATGTGGCTTACAGTTGCTATTTTCCGTAATCATTTTGCTGGACTCGGACATTTCTAAAAGATCGCTTAATGTGGGAGACATGTTCTTGGCAAACTATATTTTTCTCTTTTCACTTAAAAAGTTTTATTTATTTTTATTTTATGTGTATGGGTATTTTGTTTGCATGTATGTCTGTGCACCATGTATGTGCCTGGTGCCCATGCAGGCCAGAAGAGGGCATCAGAGCCCCTTGAATTGGAATTGTACATAATTGTGCTGGGATGGAATCCACAGCCTCTGGAAGAGAAACCATTGCTCTTCACTGCTGAGTCCTCTCTCCAGCCTCTGCCCCCCCTTCACTGCTGAGTCCTCTCCCCAGCCTCTACCCACCCCTCCACCACTGAGTCCTCTTCCCAGCCTCTACCCACCCCTCCACCACTGAGTCCTCTCCCCAGCCTCTACCCACCCCTCCACCACTGAGTCCTCTCCCCAGCCTCTACCCACCCCTCCACTACTGAGTCCTCTCCCCAGCCTCTGCCCCCCCTTCACTGCTGAGTCCTC
>NC_034590.1:157308902-157312509 GCF_900095145.1 Mus pahari | reverse complement strand
CACTGCTGAGTCCTCTCCCCAGCCTCTGCCCCCCCTTCACTGCTGAGTCCTCTCCCCAGCCTCTGCCCCCCAACATTTTTTTAAAAAAAGAAACAAAGTCTTGCTATATAGCCCTGACTCTTTTCTTCTCTGTCTCTACCTCCCTCTCCCTCCCCCTTTCCTCCCTCTTTCCTTCCCTTCCTCCCTCATTCCCTTAATTCCTTCTTCAGTTCAATACTGAGTTTCACTCTACAGCTCAAACTGGCCTCAAATCTGTGCTGAGCTGTGCCTCAGTGTCCAAGTGTTGGGATTATCAATGTGCCACCACACTCAGGGTTTTTGCTTGTTTGTTTGTTTTGAGCTTTTGGCTCTTAGGAACACCCCTTTTCTCCCGCCTCTTCTCCCCCTCCTGCTTTTGAGACAGGACTTTATTGATTAGGCCACATGCCTGCTGTTCTTGTACTTGGTTTGTGGCCCAAGCTGGCTTCTACCTTTCAGGAATCTTCCTGTCTCAGCCTCCTCTGCCTACAGACTTGTGCCACCATGCCTGCATCACTGAGTGTAATTCAGATAGCCTGAGAGAGATGGGTAGCTTACTGTAAGGAGGAGAGGCTGTGAGAAGGAAGTACTTGGAGGGACCGGAGTGTGTGGGACAATGCTGATGGACTGGAAATCCCAAGAGCTGGCCACTTTTATTCTCTTGGCACAACTGATTGTGAAGTGTAGATCTACAAATAAACAGGTACTTTATCACCAATACCTGTTTTTTACTGGCAATCTGAAAGTGCTGGCGAGGTAGCCACTGTGGTTGCTGTCGTGTGTAAAGCTTCTGGCCTTATGAGAACAGTATAAGTAAGGTTCATGACTCCAAAGGATGGCACCTTGGACTCATAGGCCTTACAACAGCAAGGAAAACAGCAGAGGAAAGGTAGGAAGTTGTGCTCTGTGTGACAGCAATGTGCTGATGTCAGTGCTGTGCGTTTCACAGCATGTTCGTGGATAAAGCCATTCTCAGGCAGTGGCTTGGCTTTTCTAAGTGAAAACTGAACCCTGGCTTAGCCCAGTGGGGCCCTGAAATGTCAGCCTGAAAAATGGTAGCCAGCCAGTAGCTGGAGAAAACTGTATTTCTGTATCTTTGCTGTGTCAGAAACTGTAGAAGAATGAATATACCCGGGAAGGGCAAGGCTGGTAGCCGCAGTTTCTCTGGGATTTGTAGTTTTGAATATGTCACTTACCAGATGCTATTAAAGAAGTCCAATTGCAGTAGAACAGGAAGGCTTTGACAAGAGCACCAGTAATGCCAGATGAGCATAGCAAAGTTAAAGGCCAGTGAGATGCAAGCCAGGAGGCGAAGGTGTGCTAGGTAGAGTATTTTAGGGCAGGAGAGATGGCTCAGCCGGTAAGAGCACTGACTGCTCATCTGAAGGCCCTGAGTTCAAATCCCAGCAGCCACATGGTGGCTCACAACCATCCATAATGAGATCTGATGCCCTCTTCTGGGGTGTTTGAAGACAGTTACAATGTACTTATACATAATAAATAAATAAATCTTTGGGCTGGAGTAAGCTGGGCCAGAGAGAGAAGAAAAAGTGTCTGAAAACAGCTACAGTGTACTTATATATAATAAATAAAATAAATCTTAAAAAAGAGAATATTTCTGCTACTACAATAGTCAAGCCCATGACCAGTAAGGCAAGTTGTAATACCTTCTAGAGAGAGGTAAAGGTGTCAAAGACTAGCTAAAAGCAGAGAAGGCAGATATGTGTTAGGTATACGAAATGAGGGAAGAGCTGTGTGTGCTAGGGGACACCTAACGCCACATTTGAGAGCAAGAGGCAGGTGAATTTCTGAGTTCTAACCTGGTCTACAAGAGCAAGTTTCAGGACAACAGCCAGGGCTAACACAGAGAGAGTCTGTCCCCCCCAAAAAAACAAACCAAAGCAAAGCAAAACAAAAAGAAATCAGGAAAGGATGTCATGTACAGTCATTCCTCATTTTAATAATGCATTCTGGCTGGGCAGTGGTGGCGCACGCCTTTAATCCCAGAACTTGGGAGGCAGAGGCAGGCGGANTTCTGAGTTCGAGGCCAGCCTGGTCTACAGAGTGAGTTTCAGGACAGCCAGGGCTACACAGAGAAACCCTGTCTCGAAAAACCAAAAAAAAAAAAAAAAAAAAAAAAAAGCAATGCATTCTGTATTAGAGACAATGAAAATTGATGGTAAAAACTCGGAAATCTAGGATCCCAAAGTTGAAAAAAAGTTAACAAGGAAGGAATAGCAAGTATAGCCAGTGAGCTGTACTTCTGGCTGAGCTTCTCTAATCCTCTCTTGCAGATGAAGAGAGGATCATTCTGGGGTGTAGTGGTAGAGGCAGTTAGTGTTTAGGAGAAAGGGATTCTTACAGGGTTAAGATCCTGGCTGCCAGGCTGGCCGGGCCTTTTGAGATGAACTGGTTGAAAACCCATCTACTGCCCTGAGCATGTTGTTTCTCTAAATTAAAATAAAAAACTAAATTGTAACTATTTTTCTCCCCCCTCTCTCTCCCTCCCTGTCCCTCCACCTTTCCTCCTTCCCTCCATTTTTCTCTTCCTTTTCCCCTTCTCTCCCTCTCTCATTCTCTTTTATTCTTTTTTTTCTTTCCCTTTCCTTTTTCATAAAGGACTTTCCTGGGCTGGGGAGATGACCCTGTTGGTAAAGCATGCATAAAATGGCAGATGTTCTGGGGAGGGGGGTGGAAATCGGGAAATGGGATAACATTTGAAATGTAAATAAATAAACTATCTAATAAAAAAGTCACATTTCTATTTTACACACACACACACACACACACACACACACACACACACACACACACACACACACATACACACACACACACCTCTCAAAACGAAGAACTTCCTCTGACTAATCATGGAACAAAGTAAAGGAGCTTTCAGTGTGTCAGATGCTCTGCTAAGGGTTTTATGTGTCTTAACTAAACTCAGAGCACCAGGGGAGAGGAGACTGAAGATTAAATTAGGTAATTTATGTAGCATGTCATAATTAGTAAGGGGAATTAGAGTATAAACTTTCCTTGTTCCCCAACTGCTACTCAAACACATGCTAGTCTTGCTCCTTCCTGAATTCTTACTGTCACCTTACAGTGTTCTTTTGGGAAGGTGAGTGATTAGTACTTGCAGAAATAATGTCAGGAAAATGTGCTGTGGCTGGACAGCATGCGTGCCTCTAATTCCCACTCTCACGAGGGAGATGTGAGGCCAGAGCCAACAGGCGTCTCTGAGAGCCAAAGGCCAGCCTGGGCAGAATAGCGAGAGTCAGGGAAACTAAGGCTACATAGTGAGGCCTTGTCTTGGAAAGAAGAAAAGCTTTGCTTTTTCTAATGTTGCTGTCAGCATGGTGCGATCTGTAGGTCAGCCAACTGCTGATTTTTCTTTTCCAAGAACCCACCTGCATTGGCTCTTGCATGACAGTCAGTAGTGTCACATATAAAACACCATAAACATTTGGGTTGTTAAGAAAGCAAAACTGCCGGGCGTGGTGGCGCACGTCTTTAATCCCAGCACTCAGGAGGCAGAGGCAGGCGGGTTTCTGAGTTTGAGGCCAGCCTGGTCTACAAAGTGAGTTCCAGG
>NC_034590.1:157306735-157308794 GCF_900095145.1 Mus pahari | reverse complement strand
AAAAGAAAGCAAAACCTTCTTCTGTTCCCAGTTTATTTGTGAAAGATGTGCTTTGAAACTTGATTAAATGAGATCTATGTGGGATTAGTTTTTCAGTTTTGGTTTTAGGTTTCTTAATAATAAATTTTCTTGGTAGCTGTAAAAGTTGCCAGGCTGCATTTTGATTACTTGCCCGCCTTGGGCTGGAATTGGTGCTTGGTCCTTAAGAGAACTTTCTTCATATCTCATGGGTGGGGGATGTTTTTAAGGTGAGCAGGTCATTGGCGCTCATCTCACTTTAAGAAGTCCTCATATCGTTAATGAGTTTGAATATGTGCCCAGTGCTGTAAGTGATGGGACAGTCATTAGACCCCAGTGTCCTGGCCAGATTGTTGCCTGGGTAATAACATCCTTCCTTCAGTGCCCCCTGCAGTGTGATGTGGGGCTCAGAGCTCCATAAACTGCTCTCTGGCTGTTGAGCAGCTGCCACTTCCCACCCCTGAGGTGGCTTTGTTTTCCGGGTGGGTGAATCAGTCCTTGAGTGTAACTCTGAAATGGTTAGGGAGCCTTTGGGAGGAGAGTGTAAGTTAGCAGCTTACAAGTACTTGTCTTAAGGGAAAGAAGATGTAATTTTCCCCAGAGGACAGCTATCCCTGAGGAGGACTCAGTAGGGCAGGACAGGTTGAATTTTCAGAATATTCACTTCTTAGAAGCCAGAGGAAGGAAGGAAGGATAGGAGAGGCAGACAAACAAGCATGAGCAGTGCAGGTGGGCCAGTGCTGGTGTTTGTGTATATGTGTGTCCTTGCACATGTGCACTTGACCTGGGTGAGCTCAGAGATCCTCCAGCAGTGGGGGCTGCCAGGAGGCAGGATGCTTTGGGAGCATCACCGTGGAAAGAGGGCTGACAGAAGCATTTGTGTTATTACTTTCTTAATTAGCCAGCAGTCTCTCTGAACTTGGTCACACTTACCTTCACTCTTTTCTCTTAATAGTCCGTGAATCCTTACATTGTGAAGCTGTCTATTGTGGATGACGAGGCTACACTGAATGTGAGTATCTAGAGTCTAGATGTTTTGCTATTATCTTTCTTGCATGCAGAGCCCTTATTTCCAATGGAGACTGAGTTGAGAGAAGGTGGGTTAGTGGTGCTGGTAATGGAAACTAGTAGGAAAAGTGCAGGTTAAGTCATGTGAGATAGTGTGACTTATCTCACATGAAAAGGAAAAGGGGATATAACTTACTAGTTTTGGGTTCAATTTCCAGTGCTACACAAACAAATGCAAAATGAATCCCAGAAAGCAAGTGCTTTATTATGAGTTTGGTTTTGTTTTTTGAGACAATCCCACTGTTTAACCCTAGCTGGCCTCAAATTCCTGGTCCTCCTGCTTCAGTGTGGGATTACCAGTGTGTGCCATGTACAACCTTGTGTGTTGCCTGGTGCCTGAAAAGACCAAAAGAAGGTGCCAGATTCCCAGAACTGTAATAAAGATGGTTGTGAGCCATCATGTGGTGCTGGGAACTAAATCTGGGTCTTTTGCAAGAGCAGCAAGGGCTGTTTACAGCCAAGCCATCTCTCCAGCCCTGAAGTTCTTCTTAAAGACTAGCTTGATGCAATTTGTAGCCTGACTTTAGGGGGCTGAGACATGAAGGATGATATGTGTGTGTGTGTTTGTATGTATATATGTATATGTGTGTGTGTATGTGTGTATATGTACAGATATGTATGCTATATCTGTCCTTAAAATTTTGCAAAATAACATCTGCTTTCTGGATATAGGGAGGAAAAAGGTAGCAGATACTTGGCTTTACTTCCTTTTATTTCTTTTAAATTCTCTGATTAAAAAAGTATCTGTATGACTTATCCTTGTGGACTTATCTTTATTCTATGCTTTACAGATTCTGGAGAAAATGGGACTGCTCATTTTAATACTTATTCCATGCTTCTTTCCTTTTACTTCTTGTTTTTTTTTTTTTACATTTTAAAAATTATGATGGCAGCACTTGGGAGGCAGAGGCAGGCGGATTTCTGAGTTCGAGGCCAGCCTGGTCTACAGAGTGAGTTCCAGGACAGCCAGAGC
>NC_034590.1:157290445-157306125 GCF_900095145.1 Mus pahari | reverse complement strand
ACTCAGAAATTCGCCTGCCTCTGCTTCCCGAGTGCTGGAATTAAAGGCGTGCACCACCACGCCTGACTTTTGCTGTGGCTTTTTTCAATCTGTGAGGTCTCTTTGTTTGAGTCTTCTCATTTACTTGCCTTTTCAGAAGTGAAAATGATGCCTGTGAACCTCAGTGACTTACACTGACTTGTTTTGTCTTGTTATTCAATTTTAAATGGTTTATGGGAACATGAAGCAAAATAATTAGATAAACAATCTTTCCAAAGAGGATGTCCCCTAACTCCCTTGATTTAGGAGTTTTGTTGCTTTGACAAAACAAGCAAACAAAATTCTACTAAGAATTTCTGTCCTTCATGTCAGATCTCAGTCAGAACATTGTGGGTACAGACTGTAGGGCTTTAATGTTTTCCCTGGCGGAGCTATAGCAATGCGACCAACACCGTAAGGCTCCTTGCTTATTTCAGAGTGTTGTATTTTTTTCTTCCAGGGATTGGGGCTTGTGATCACTCAGGCTTTATCTGAGTACAACAGGTAAGTGCTTTTCCAGAGGGAAAAAAGCCAATGTTCAGTTGAACGGGGTGAGTCAGGAAGAGGTTTGTTAGAATTCTTAGGTAAAACTTCCTAACCTATCCTAAAGGAATAGTTAAAGATATAGCTGCATGCAGATGCATTGCTCTAGTTCAGCTTCATGTGTCCGAGGGGCTTTTTGCTAACACCAGGGAAAAGCACCCGTCAAGTTAGTCTCAAGTTAGTCTCTGCCTGTAGTTTAGCAGTTAGGCACATTCTTTTCTAGTCTTTGGTATTTTGTTATAGAACATTTCACAGCCGGGCGTGGTGGCACACGCCTTTAATCCCAGCACTTGGGAGGCAGAGGCAGGTGGATTTCTGAGTTCGAGGCTAGCCTGGTCTACAAAGTGAGTTCCAGGACAGCCAGGGCTGTACAGAGAAACCCTGCCTCGAAAAACAAAAAACAAAAAAAACAAACAAAGAAACAAAAAAGAACATTTCACTAGTCTTATAGACACAAAGCAGGCTTTTTCCTTTTACCCAGCGTATTGTCGAAATGCCATTATCACTTTAAAATTCTTTGTTTGTTTTTAGTTTTCTGAGACAGGGTTTTTTTTCTGAGACAGGGTTTTGCTGTGTAGCCCTGGCTGTCCTGGAACTCACTCTGTAGACCAGGTTGGCCTTGAACCCAGAGATCCTCCTGCCTTTACCTTGTAAATTCAGGGATTAAAGGCATGTACCACTACTGCCCAGCTAAAATTATTATTCTTTTAATGGTTTATTTATTTATATTTTATGTGCATTGGTGTTTTATCTGCATGTATGTTTGTGTGATGGTGTCAGATCTGCCAGAGTTACAGATGGTTTTGAGCTGCCATATGGGTGCTGGATATTGAACTCAGGTCCTCAGGAAGAACAACCAGTGCTCTTAACTGATGAGCTATCTCTCTAGCCCCCTGGCTAAAATTTTTATTATTTATTTATTTATTTATTTATTTATTTATTTATTTATTGGTTTTTTCAAGACAGGGTTTCTCTGTGTAGCCCTGGCTGTCCTGGATCTCACTTTGTAGACCAGGCTGGCCTCGAACTCAGAAATCCGCCTGCCTCTGCCTCCCAAATGCTGGGATTAAAGGCGTGTGCCACCACACCCGGCTAAAATTTTTAAAAGAATAAAAAGAGAAGGTGCATTGAGTTTAGTGTCATTTGACAGATGTGCAAATCTTTCCTTATTCCCTTCTTCTCTTCTCTGAGAGTTGGACCCAGGCCCTTATGCAAGTGAAGGACAACCTCTATTACCGAACTACAATCCTGAACCAAATGTTTCTTCTTCATTAGTGACTCAACTTCCCAGAATCCGTGTTTAGTCTCAGGGTCTCATAAATTGATGCTTGGTTTTCATCCCATAGATAGGGATGAACCCCATAGATCTGGGGTTCCATGGAGGAAACCAGAAATATTGAAGTCCCACTAAGGCCTGCAGGATCTTTCTTGCTTCTCTGCATATTCCTCACATACACTTGGGTTTTAAAACTTTAAGTATGCCCCATCTCCTCAGATGTCTTAGCCATTCAACTTTCTTCCTTCTTCAAACACAAACAAGGTTTTCACTGTCACAGCCTGAAAGAATTTTCACTGCCATACTTTTCAAGTAATCATCTGTTTGGGCAATAACTGGATCAGCCATATGCTAGAGCATTTCACACTTGTGCAGCTTGCTTTCTAAGTCTCTCCCAAAGTAGCCAGGCTTTTTGGTACACAGTACCTCAAGAGCAGATGGGTTCCTCTCACTTGCGGGGGAACTGCCGTGCTAGAGCGTCATCATGCTTCAGATTTCTGCAGTCAGACGTTCTAAGAGTACTCTGCCCTGGTTCCCTAGAATGTCAGGGTCGAATAGATAATGTGATAAAGAATTCTCCAGTTGAATTTAGTTTCTTTTTAGGCAATATAAAGACAAGGAAGAAGAACATGAGAGTGGGTTTTTCTCTGCCTTAACGAACATGGTAAGTTCTGCTTGTGGTTTTCCCTCCTGCTGAGAAGCACAGGAAGACTTCAGGGGTGGGCAAATCTGGGCTCAGGAGTTCAGGTACGTTTGAGGTAATGGTGTAAGGAGGAGAGAACAGATTAGGTTTTACTTGGAACTGCATGGATGCTCTTCCTGAAGACCTGAGTTCAATACCCAGCATCCATATGGCAGCTCACAACTATCTGTAACGCCAGCAGATCTGACACCATCGTCCAAACATATATGCAGACAAAACACCAATGTACATAAAATATGAATAAACAAATCATTAAAAGAATAATAACTTTAGTTACAGATTGAGATTCTGACTGACTTGGAACTCCTGACAGTCCTGCCCTGAACCTTCAAACGCTGAGGTTACAGTTATGGGCTGCCATACCCTCCCAGAACCACAGCATTTTTAGTAAGTTCCAAAGCCAGGTTAAGTAGGGAAAAGGGCAGCTTTGATTTTTCTGGGACTGATTTTTTTTTCTCCCTGATGAATTAGTAAAGAAAAAGTACAACTGGACTTAGTGGCTGCTTAATCCCATCATTGGGAAGACTGAGGCAGAAAAGTAGGAGAATAGCCTAGGTTTCATAAAAAAATCTGGTTTCAGAAAGAAAGAAGCAGGGAGGCAGAGCTGGGAGGATCTCTGTGAGGTCCAGGATAGCCAGGGCTACACGATGAGACCCAGTTTCAAAACAACGACAACAACAACAACAACAACAACAACCCAAAACAAATAAACCAAAGAAAGGAAGGAAGGAAGAAAGAAGGAAAGAAAGAAAGGCATGGTACACATTAACATAGACTTTGGCTGAGGCAGGCAGATCTCTATGAATGCGAGGCCAGCCTGGTGAATATATTGAGCTCTAGGCCATCAAAGCTAAGTAGAGAGACTCTTTTTCTCAAACTAAAATAAAAAACCCAAACCCAAAGCCCACCACCAATAAAAGAATTGCCTTGGGACTGGAGAGATGGCTCAGTGGTTAAGAGCACTGACTGCTCTTCCAGAGGACCTGAGTTCAATTCCCAGCAACCACATGGTAGCTCACAACCATCAGTAATGAGATCTGATGCCCTCTTCTCCTCTTCTGGTGCATCTGAAGACAGCTACAGTATACTTAGATGTGATAATAGATAAATATTTAAAAAAAAAAAAAAAGAATTGTCTTGCTGTCTGGGCTGCTTGATGAGATGAGGCTTACCTAAGTCTACATATTCAAGACCACCTTGAGCGCATGGTCAACATTGCAGTGCCGGGCAGTGGTGGTGCATGCCTTTAATCCCAGCACTTGGGAGGCAGAGGCCTGCTTGGAGAACAAGTTGGATCCATTGACTGGAACACAGGAGTGTGTGGCTATGAGTCCTTCCTAGTGCTGCTCCCTGGTAGCTGAATGAGGCACATCACTACCATGCTCTGTTCATGTGGTGTTGAGGACTGAACCTGAGCTTCGGGAATGCTAGGCAGGCACTGAACCATCAGCGCTGTATCCCCAGCCAATGAGGTTGATCTTTGAAACAGAAATCTAGAATGGGACAAATACCTGTAATGCCAGCAGCTGAGAGGCAGAGGCAAAGGACATCCTGAGTCCCTGTCTCAAAAGTACAAAAGGAGAGCTGCAGAGATGGCTCAGCAGTTCGAGCACTGGCTGCTCGTGGGGAGGACCCAGGTCCAGTTCCCAGCTGTCGGTTAACTGTCCATTACTCTATTTCCAGGGGCTCTCACACATGTGGCACACACACAAACACACAGGTAAATAACCCCCACACACAAAATAAAATAAAACAAATATATGTTTAAATTTTTGTGACAGGGTTTTAAATTACTGTATCCCTGGCTGTCCTGGAATTCACTCTGTAGACCAGGCTGCCCTTGAACTCACAGAGATCTGCCTGCCTCTGTTTCCTGAGTGCTGGGATTAAAGGTGTATGCCAGCCACTACTACCTGGCAGTAAAATCAATCTTAAAAAAGATTTTAAAAAATTAAAAGTATAAAAAGGAGAAAAAAGAGGGGGAGATAAATAAACCTAGTGGGTCCTAAAGTGTAGGCAAATTTGGAACCCGTTTGGGGGGGGGGCAGTTTAGACAGTTTTTGAGTTTACTGCACAAAACAACTCTTCCTCCCCCGGGCAGTCTCCCCTGGTGCCTATGCATCCTTCCCCTTTCTTAAATGCGCCTGATTTCAAAAGAATCTTATAAATGCTTTGACTCTTAAGATGTAAATCACCAAGGGGTCTCATAGGCTATGGAAGTGGGAACTTTATATTAATGCTTAATTATGTGAGTTAGATATAATCATGCTGTTCTCAGACATTTTCAATTTTTTAGGCCTCACCTCGTGAAATCCAGGCTGGCCTTGAGCTTGTTATATAGCTGAGGGTGACCTTGAGCTCCTGATCCTACTCTTAGTGCTTAGTTTGTAGGCACTTTGAGCACACCTGACTTCTGAAATCATGTGTATTAGAGGCAGGTAGCTTGTGTCAGTTATTTATTTGCTTTCCCTGGTGGTGTGTAAGTTACAATTCTGTGATCTGAAAGGAAAATGGTTTTCCATAGTTGGTATCAGCCTACTTTCTCTGAAATTTAAATAATTATTTTCTTTAATTTCCATTTGAGACAAGTTTTGATCCTGTTGCTCAGGTTGGCTCCCACTCCATATGTAGCCCAGACTGATCTTGAACATCTGAGTTTTGGATTATAGTTGTAGGTTTCAGGACAAGCTTGAAATTCTTCGTGAGTTAGTTTCTGACTGCAATAAACAGCTTCTAGGAGACACACAGCAATTCGAGTGTTTAGGTTGACAGCTACCTTGACACTGTTACAGACTTTGAAAGGCTAGATGATTCAGCAGGAGTCTCATTTTTACACTTATTACTTGTAAGTCTTTTACAGTGTTTTACCGTCATAAGGTATGACTGATGGTCCAGAGTTCCTTGCTCTTTGTTAGCAGAAACATTGTGTTTTCATGGGTTCAGTCCTTAGGAACTGAGCTCCTGGCCTGTCCTCGTGCATAAACCTGCTGTTCCTCTTTTCCTCCACAGGTGGGCAGCATGTTCATAGCAGACGCCCATGAGAAACTCTCAGTACAGTAAGTCCTTGGACTTTAGTGTGGGTTCTCTTGCTGAATATGAGAGTGGAAAACACAACCTTTTGGCAACATTTTGTGGATTAAAAGTTTTTATGATTTGAGAAGTGTTTCTTGAGTTTTAAGCAACAGTGGGTTCTTAAAGATCTTTGCTTTAGAGGCTAGGTCTGGTAGAATGTTTGCTTAGCATGCATGAAGCCCTCTGCTTGATCACCCACATTAAATAAACCGAGTGTGATTGGCATATGCCTGGTATCCCAGTACTCCTGAGGTGGAGGTGGGAGGAGCAGAAGTTTGCAAACATCCTCTGCTATGTAGTGAGCTTGAGGCCAGTCTGGGCAGCATGAAACCGTATCTTAAAAAAGAGGTTTTGAGACATGATCTTGCTATGTGTAATCCTGGCTGCTCTGGAGCTCTCTGTATGGATCTTCCTGGCTTCAAACTTGTAGCAGTTCTGCTTCTGCCTCCTGAGTGTTCAGGTCACCATTACTAGCTTTGTCTCTGGAATGAAGTGACTGAGGGCTGGGTATCCACCTCTTACAGGTTTAGTTCAGCAGGGGTGGGAAGAACTGGTCCTAGGGTTTCAGGTTCTCAACCTATGTTCATTTGCATAAGTCTGAAGGGTGAATGGAGGGATCGGCAATGAGGAGCTCTTGATGGTTATAATGTGTTCCATGTCATCTACTCGTTAAAAAGGAACTGATTTGTTCTCTTTTTCTTTAGAACCAATGAGGCCATTCTTCTGGCACTCTATGAAGCTGTCCATTTAAATCGAAACTTCATCACAGTTTTAGCTCAGGTTGGTGACCCCAATCCTGGCTGGGTGTGGTGGCCTGCACCCTTGATACTAACATTTGGGAGAGAGAGGCAGGTGGATCTCTGAGTTTCAGGACAGTCTGGTCTGAGTTTCAGGACAGCCAGCGGTACAAAGTGAGACACCATCCCCCACCCCTTTCTCCTTCAAATTTAATTTTATCTATTTATCTTTAGTTTTTGTGATGTTGTGGGATCAAATCCAGGACCTTGTACATATTAGGCAAACACTTTCTCTGAGCAGTATCCTCAGCCCTCCCCTTGAGTTTCACACAGGTTCATTCCATTAAAAAGCCCATCTGGCTGTGTGTGTCTAAACTGTGCTTTGCGTTAAGCAGTGGTAGTAACAGAGTTGTTTCAGTTGCCTTTGCTTTGTGCTGTCCTCAAGTGAATGTGTTCATCTGGTGCATGCAGTTAGTGGCTACACTGATCTGCTGGTTGTCCCTTTGAAAGAGTTGAGATTGCTGCATTTTACCATCAGGGGCTGCTGAGATTATTTGCTCTATGTAGTTTTTGGAGTTTTCTGTTATTCTGTCTTTTTTCTAAGTCTTTAAGGAATTAGAGCTGGGGATAATATAGGCCAAGTCACTTATGCATTATCTTACCAGTTTCCAGAGAACAAAAGTCAAAAAGCTTTCTAACCAGGTGTGTTAGCTGTTAACAGGCAAAATAGTGTATACACATTGAAACTAAGAAGACATAAGATACTTGCTCATAGGCCTAAGGGGTATCCTCAGTAATTGGAACAGGAAGGGACTAAATCAAGCCAGGACTGTAGCCCATGGAAGCTATCTTAAAAGACAGAAGTGTTTTTATCTTAAATGGTACACTGTTTAAAATATGTAAGTTTCTTTCTTCATATTCACCCCCCCCCTTTTTTTTTCGGTAAGACTGGATTTCATGGTGTATGCCTGACTGTCTGTTCTTGAACTAAGAGATCTACCTGTTTCTGCCCCCTGAACTCTGGGATTAAAAGCATATGCCACCATGCCTGGTGTGTATATTTCTTTTAATCTACTAGTAGAATTTTAACCAAAAAGTAAAGCTATGCTTTGAAAACAATATGCTGTTTTGGGGTATGCTTTGGACCCTTACTAGTTTTATAAGATAATGTCAGAAAGTTTATCTACTATTCTTGCCAAGTTTTTCGTCTGTCAAATTCCATAAATGACTTTAGAAGACGTGAGAAGGATGAGGGACTGGCAGAGATATTGGAAAGTGAAAGGGCTGCTTATAAGTTTTCTTCTCTCAGTTGAGGTGGCCAGAAAAACCAAGGACACAGTGGCCATCTGTGTTGTCTACACTAGATGACTTTCTTTGCCTCTGCCTTGACACTTTACACACTCCTGCATAACTTTTGTGAGTTGATTCTATTCTGTCATATGGGTCATGGGGACCAAATTCAGGTCATGAGCTTGGCAACCAGTACCTTTCCCCTTGCAGCCACCTTGCTGGCTCACATGCTCTTGGGTTTTTGTTTTGTTTTTTATTTTGTTTTGTTTTGTTGTTTCTGTGGAACAGCAAGGCTGGAATCAGAACAGCACTTTTATGGTCCCTAGTGTTCCCTTGGTCTACTTATGTCTGCTTGTCAATTCTGTGGTTGTGAAAGGAGTCCATATTTCTGAATAATTTGTTTTTTTAATTTATATGGCTCAACAGAAAAATCTGTAATGGAACCCAAATTTCATAATGAAAATTAACTCACAGTGCTCCGTGTTAGCTCAGCAGGCACGACTAGTAATCAGGTATTCAGGAGTACTAGATACAGGTCTGCAGTGAGCTGCCAGTCTCATTTTGATTGTGGAAAACCATCTTTGGTAGAGGAGACTTCCCGAGAAGTAGACTTTATGTTTTCTTACCTACCTGTGTCCTCTTTCAGAGCCATCCAGAAATGGGGTTGGTGACAGCTCCTGCCAGCCCTACTCCTACAACCCCAGTCACACCGCTTGGGACTACACCGCCCTCCTCTGACGGTGAGGCCACCACTTTTATTATTGTGTTTTGTTTTGTTTTTGTTTTTGTTTTTTTTTGGTTTTTCGAGACAGGGTTTCTCTGTGTAGCCCTGGCCGTTCTGGAACTCACTCTATAGACCAGGCTGGCTTCAAAATCAGAGATCTGCCTGCCTCTGCTTCCTAGGCGCTGGGATTAAAGGCATTTGACACCACTGCCTGGCTGATTATAGATCGCTCAGTGTTAAGCACAGCTGTGTTGAGCAAAGAATACATTTATTAATTATTTTAATTGTTCTTTTAATTTGTGTAAGTGGGTAATTAGTGTTGCTACACATCTGTAACGAAGCCAGCTACTTGAAGGCTGAAATAGAAGGATTATAAGTTCAAGGCCAGCTTGGCTTACCTGGTCAACTTAAAATTTAAGAAGGGAAGTGGGTATAATTTAGTGATAGAGTGCTTGCTCACCATGCATGAACCCTAGGTTTAATTCCCAAGAGGGAGGAGAAAAAAGCTGGGAAATAGAAAGAAAAGGAAAAAGGAAAGGAAGAATTTGTTTGAGCTGGGCTGTGTCACATGCCCAGTACTCCTGGGGTCTGGGATGGAAGGATCGCTTCAGCACAGGGATTTCAGACCAGCCCAGGTGGCAAAGAATACTGTCTCCAACCGAAGAGCATCATACCTGGACTGGACCAAGCTCCCCCCCCCCCCCCCGCACCCCTGTCTGTAGCAGAGGGCTGCCTTGACTGGTCTCAGTGGGGGAGGATATGCCTAATCCTACAGAGACTTGATGCACCAGGGTTGGGGGATACCCAGAGGGGCCCCACCTTCTCAGAGGTATATGGATGGGTGAGGGACTCTGAGGGGAAGATGGAGGGGCAGTATTTGGGATGTTAATTAATTAATTAATTAAAAAAGGAGAAAAACTTGTCACCAATGCATCTCCCCTCAAAAAAAAAAGGGGGGGGAGGGGGAGTATGTGATGATATGCTTTAGGCTCTGAAGTTCCAGAGAAAAATTTGGAAAGATAGTTGAATGGAGTATTTCTTCTGTGTGTAAGAAACATGTGGGGTTGTAGAGATGGCTTAGTGGCTAAGAGCATATCTGTTACAGAGGAGTGGTGTTCAGTTCCCATCACCCATGTCAGGCAGCTCTCAACTCGTACGTACTAGAGATGTAACACTCCAGCCCTGAAGACTTGGGTGCGTGCACTACTGCCACCTGACCAAAACTAAATCTTAAAAGAAAAAAAGGAAGGAGCTATTTAAAGCTATGTGTGGTAGTATATACCTGTAATCACAGCTGGAGGGGCTATAGGCAGGAGGATCAGTTCAAGGCCAGGCTTAGCTGCATGAAACATCTCAAAAAATTAGTGGCCAGGGTTGTGGCAGTGACACACCTTTAATCCTAGCTCTTGGGAGGCAGAGGCAGGTAGAAATCTGTGTGTTTGAAGCCAGCCTGGTCTATATACTGTGTGCCAGTGCAGCCAGGTGTACATAGAGAGTTCTTGTTTAAATACCCAAAACAAACACAACCCAAGAAACAGTATAAGCTTGGTGTGTCCTCCTTAGGTAGTCTTCGAATTCTGAAAGAGCGGAAAGTGACTGCACCACTGACTAACCCTGTCCTGCAAGGTCTCCTGGGTTATCTATCTGGCTCAGGGCAGATACACTATTTGATTATATAGATGGCGGCAGCTGTAGCTCAACGGCAGAGGGCTTGATTGCCAGCACCTTATAAAAGTCAGCATGGTGCTGGATGTGGAGGCAGGAGGATCATCTTCAGCTATTTAGTGAGTTTGAGACCAACCTGGGCTTTATCAGACCCTGTCTGAAACAATTAAAAATAAATACATTAGTACTTGATGTTATTCTTCAAATGTTGAACTCATTTTGGCATAGGCAGGAAATGTTGAACTCATTTTGGCATAGGCAGGATGGTTCAGTGAGGAAAGTGCTTGCTCTACCAGCCTGAGAACCTGAACTAGATCCCTAGCTATCGACATAGAGGTAGAAAGAGAGATGTGCCCTCACCTTCTTATGCATGTCAACACACGAGCTCAGCAACAACACTAATAATGCTTTAGTGTTTTATTTTTAAAGAGTTATTTTTATTTTATGTATGAGTACACTGCATCTCTCTTCAGACACACCAGAAGAGGGCATCAGATCCTATTACAGATGGTTGTGAGCCACCATGTGGTTGCTGGGAATTGAACTCAGGACCTCTGGAAGAACAGTCAGTCTTCTTAACCGCTGAGCCATCTCTCCAGCCCTAGCCCCTACATTTTTACGTGGTACTCATACATTTGCATTTTGAGACAGTACACACAGCAGAGAAATACAGCACGGAGGTGTCATTGATATCCAGATCTATGACAGCAAATTGGATCTGTTTAGAATTGAAAGCCAAATTCCAAACTATCTTAATGAGAAGAAGTGTAGTGAGGATTGCCTACCCATCTGCTTATTCAGGTCACAGGATAAGCCAATGGAAACACAGTACTTCTTCTTTAAGGATGAAGCTTGCCTAGTTACCATGGATATCCAAAGCCATATATGTGTGATTGTGAGTGTGAGTGTATGTATATATATCTCAGTTTCATGTGATGTTGGGGTTTGGATGCTTTCAGAGCACTGCCTTTCAAACTGTTGATTGTGAACACTTCACCCACACACTTGATTATGCAATGGCAGGATTTGTGCTTACCTACAACCACTGAGCCTTTAGTGTTCTAGTGGGAAGATCAGCCCACTTTCAAATGACTGTCTCTCTTGATAAAAGCTACTGGGAAGAATTATGAAGCCAACGATTAAGGAATGAAGCTTGCTTAGGAAGGAGATTTAAATTTGTGAGGGATTTGATTCTGTCTTTATTTTATTTGTCCTTTTTTTATTCTCCCCTAAATTACTTTCTGTAGGGGTCCTACGTATTATAGCCTTATTTTCAATTTTTGGTTTTTAATTATACTGCTGCTCTGTAGCCCAGTTATATTTAAAGGTATGTCACTGGCACTATTATTTTTAAAAGCCAGCAGTTAGCTGTAACATTTGTTCGCAGCTCAGACTTGACATTTGACAACTCCGCCTTGGCATGAGAGGACTTTCTGGTAAACTAAAAATATATATAGTTCTATATTTCTACTATATTATGTAAGAGAGTTTTCTAGTTATCACTGTGTGTGAGTAGGGTAAAACTTCCACTTACTAGTTAGATAACAAAGGAATGATTATGGGTTCTGAGTTCAAAATGGCTGTGGTTTGAGATGATACCCTGTGCTATTGAACTCTAACACGAATTAAAACCTTTTGGGTTTGTTTGTTTTTGAGACAGGGTCTCACTCTATAGTTTAGTCTGTCTAGGAAATATTTTAATATTTCAATACAAAAATAAATTTATCTTGTATTTGTTCTTTGCAGCCAAATTATGGGAAAGAGCCAAGGATTAGACATGCTAATTTCTTTTCATAGGTTTTTTTGCTGTGTATTGTGGAACCATAATGTACAGTGCTTCCCATTGTTAATAAATATCCTCTGCATTGCATTGTAATAACTCCAGAGGGATCCATAATGGTTATGAATATATATTATGACTAATACCCCAAACCTAGCAGTGTGTTTATTATAGTTTAAAATATAGCAGAAAGCTATAGGTTTTCAAACATCCCTGTCCCATCTTGAGGCTCTTTTTGTATATGTATTCTGTCTTAGACATTTAAAACACTTAACAAGCTGACTAATTCTAATTTAAAGTCTTTGAATCTTGTGAGTGCTAAGTTAAAACTGTTGTGCTTGGGTCAATTCTGGTCTGACTTCCCGTTCTCCTTTAGGGCTGTGACTCAGAGAGGGTGGGAGAGTAAGCAAAAGGATCTTTTTTTGCAAACAGAGTCTGGACATGTAAAATTCCAAATCTGGGGAGCTAGTCAGTGATGTCCACCTATTTTCTCTCTGATGCTGCATTTTATGTTCCCTCCCTAGAGGTCGATCTGAAGCGGCAGAGTTTGACCTAGTTCTTCCTCAGCCTCTGCTCCTTGCCTCTTGGCTACTTCAAACTTGGTCTCAAGATTTCTCATTATTTGGAAGAACTCTTTATTTGAAGTGAGAGAGCCATCAAAGTCAAGCTCATTCATTTCAGGATAACTTTTTCCTTTAGTTAGAAATGATAGACTCGGGCCGGGCGGTGGTGGCGCACACCTTTAATCCCAGCACTTGGGAGGCAGAGGCAGGAGGATTTCTGAGTTCGAGGCCAGCCTGGTCTACAGAGTGAGTTCCAGGACAGCCAGGGCTACACAGAGAAACCCTGTCTCGAAAAAGCAAAGCAAAGCAAAGCAAAAAAAAAAAAAAAAAAAAAAAAAGACAGGCTCTCTAAGAGGACCTTGAACCTTGAATTGTTGATTACTTGGGGCCAGAATGAACTCAACATCCTTTTCTAGGGCATTAGGAGAACAACTCTCTGTACTGGGTGAAGAAGAAAATTGACAGGCTTTGGGGGAGTGTGGGGTAGAGGGCCTCCAGAGGCCTAGTAAGAGTAGCTAAAAGTCTTATGGAAAGGCACTTGGTCTGGTCCTCCTTCTGTTGTGGGGAAAGCTTATTTAGTCTTTTTCTTGCCTGCTGGCAAATTGGCTATGTGGGTAGAAGTGTTAGGTGGAATATGTTATGGGCTAAGTGTTTTATTTGTTCTATTCCAGTTATAAGTTCTGTGGAACTCTCACTGGATGCAGATGTACAGACCAGCAATCTACTGATAACCTTCTTAAAGTATAGCTCAATTGTCATGCAGGACACGAAAGGTAAGACATGCCTTGGGAGGTGTGGCAGGTGGCTCACATTAAAGAGCAGTGGCCATATTGGGGCTTTGACATATGAATCTTTGGCACCTCCTGTGCAGGTGATGGACCAGGTTTCTAGAAAACAGTGATTTCTCACTTCTGGGTGATAACTAGGTGGTGGTGGGAAAACCTGGAGTTAGAGGAGAGTGCTTAAAAAAAAGGAAAAAAGTTGATCCCCACAGAAATTACTAAGTCTTCTTAGCAAGTTGGGGTAAGTGGATGCAGGCTCTTCTGTGTGAGAAGTTGGGTGTGTGAGATTAACAGGCATGAGGAATTCCCTTCTGAGCCAAGCTCCAAGAGTCTCGCCTGCATCCCACTGCCGTATTTGGTTTGCCTCTAATTTTGTTTTTTTAATTTTATTGTTGTTTTGGCTGTGTTCTTTTAAAGGAAATCACAAACAACCCTATACTTCACATTTAAGGACTTTGGTGTGCATCTTTCAAAATTGAAAATATTTTTCTAGATATCTAAAATGTCATTATATCTAGAAAAAAATCAACAATGGCTCTCTAATAGCATATGCAATTCAGCCCATATTTAAGTTTCTTCAGTTACCCCTCAAGTCTTTCTCTTTCTTTTTCTTTTTACAAAATTGACAGTTTCATACATTTATATAATCAATTTGAGTAGTTTTCTAGTTAGTTTTAAATTTTCTTTGTTTGTATTTGAATTTTGAGTCAGGGACTCACTCTATAGCCCTGTGTGGCCTGACACTCATTGGGTAGACAGGTCTGGCCTTGAACTCATAAAATCTACCTGCTTCTGCCTCAGTTGTCTGGGATTAAAGCATGCAGAAGCATGTCTGGCCTTGATCTTTGATCTTTCTCCTCCCACTGAAGGCCTCTTCTCAACAAGTCCCAATGTTGCTTTTTTTTTTTTTTTTTTAAACATTTGTTTTTATGGATAGGAGTGTTTTGTCTCCATGTGTGCACACCAGAAGAGGGCGTCAGATCCCATGGCACTACAGTTATAGATGGTTATAAGCCACCATAAGGGTGCCAGAAACTGCAGTCAGACCCTCTGGAAGAGTAGCCAGTGCTTTCAATTGCTGAGTTGTCTCTGCATACCTCCACCCCCCCCCCATGCAGTTCATGTCTTCCTTTTATTTTTATTTATTTATTTTTTGGTTTATTTCGAGACAGGGTTTCTCTGTGTAGCCCTGGCTGTCCTGGAACTCACTTTGTAGACCAGGCTGGCCTCAAACTCAGAAATCCGCCTGCCTCTGCCTCCCGAGTGCTGGGATTAAAGGCGTGCTCACCACCGCCCAGCGTCATGTCTTCCTTTTGTCTATTTGATTTTATGTGTGAATTTTTTTTTTGCTTGATTTTATCTGTGTGTGTGTGTGTGTGTGTGTGTGTGTGTGTGTATGTGCATGCTCACGCCCCCTTAGATAATGTTTGTGCACTAAGCACATCTTGTGCTGTTGTGCAGGAGCCTGTGGAGGTCAAAAGAGGGTGTTGGAGCTCCTCGAACTGGGGTTACAGACAGTTGCAAGCTGACTGGTGGGTGCTGGGAATGGAACTCAGGTGATCTGTAATGCCTCCCTTGCCCCCAGTGTAATTTCAAGTGTCTTGCTCAAGTGAGGATGGGAAGTTATTTTCTAGAGCATGAGCAATCCCAACAGCTGTTAGTTGACAGTAGTTCTGGAGGGAAGGATGGGGCCTTCCATATCCATGATGACATGTTGATGTCCAGTCTTGTGTAGATCTTGTGCTATAACCACAACTATAGTGAGCTCATGAATGTAATTGTATGTCACATGCAGGAGATACCCTTTTGCTGCATGTCTCCTTATCTTCTGGATCTTACATTTATTTTTCTGTTCCTTCTTCTCTGATGTTTCCTGAGCCTTGGAGTGGGTGATATAGCTGTACTGTTTAGAGTACTCTACCATTGCTTATTTTTGACACTTTTGTCAGTTATAGGCTTCTGCATTAACCATGGTGTCATCATTAGGTTTCTATTGCTGTAAAGAGGCAGTGTGACCATGGCAATGTTCACACTGTTCTTATAAAGAACATTTAATTGGGGCTGGCTTACAGTTCAGATATTTAGTCCATATATCATTGTGGCAGGAATCATGACAGCATGTAGGCAGACATAGTACTGGAATAGGACTTCTAATCTGGATCTGCAGGCAGCAGGGAGGGAGAGATAATGGGCCTGGCTTGACCATTTGAAACCTCAAAGCCCACTCCTAGTGACACACTTTGTCCCAAGACCACGCCCACTCCAACTAGGCCACACCCACTCCAATAAGGCTACACCTCCTATTAGTGCTATGTCTTGTGGGCCTATGGGGCCCATTTTCATTCAGGCTACCATACCATGGGCTGTTGAGATGAGAAGCTTCTCTGACAAAGGCTAGATTTAACACGAGCCTGTGGGTAGGCCTAAGCATGAGTGGGTTTTTCTCTTCTCTTCTCTTCTCTTCTCTTCTCTTCTCTTCTCTTCTCTTCTCTTCTCTTCTCTTCTCTTCTCTTCTCTTCTCTCCTCT
>NC_034590.1:157288737-157290025 GCF_900095145.1 Mus pahari | reverse complement strand
AAAAAAAAAAAAAAAAAAAAAAAAAAAGTGTAGTTTTTCCTCTTGTATCTCATGATATTCTTTCAAGAAGAAGAGCTACCCACGGGTTAACTGCATGCAGGTACTCCATGCTGCCACTCCTAACATGACAGTCCGTCAGGAGCTGCTGACATGGTTGACTCTTGCAGACTTGGCCGAGTGAGATCTGGCAGGCAAGGATAACAAGACTCACTCGTGTGTATCTGAGTTTCCTCAGGCTATTGCTTCTTTATGGAAATGGCTAGCTTCTTCCTTTTTCTGCAAATACTGCAGCAACCACAGAAGAAAGAAATTGTTTGGATATGACCCAGAAAAATGAACTTTTACTTTGCTTGATGTAACACAGTGAATTGAGACTCTTAGAATATATTTTTAGCTCTTAACAGTTTTGTAAGCCCCTGTCCTGGTCACTTCATGTTCATAAATACAAGCCCAGATTAGAGACTAATTAATAGCCAGTGTGGATAATCACAGTGTCTGTGGAATGCGGTACATTTTTACCAACAAGCAGTTTAAATATGGCTGAGGACAAGGTTAGGTATGATGAAAAATTAATTTCAAAATGTCTGTTTTGTGGATTTTTTTTTTTTTTTTGGTCAATCTCTCTCCGTGTCTTAGCTCAAGATCTGCTGTGCTGTGCCCTGGCTACAGGATGGCATTATCATTGCTACTCTTATCATAGCTATTATGCTTTTCTTCTGTGGTGCTGGGGATGAAATGTATGGTCTTCTCCGTGAGACCAAATTCCCTACCACCTAACCACAACGCAGGCTCACATCGTGACCTTAGGAGAGCAGAACTAACAATTTCTTTGTCCCAAACTAGACATCTTTTTCTTACGTTTGTTTTTGTTAGAGAAAGTTTCTTGCCTTATAGATGACTGTTCTGGAACTCACTATATAGTCGGCTGGCTTTGACCTCACAGAGATCCATCTGCCTCTGCCATCCAAGTGCTGGGATTAAAGGTATTTATTACCATGCCTGGCTGGAAGATACCTTTAAAAAAAAAAATGTATGTATCAGTTGACATCTATAAAATGCTTTCTTTTAGATTTATTTATTCATTTTGTGCACACACACACACACACACACACACACACACACACGGGTGCCAGAACAGGTTGTCAAATCCCCTGGAGGTACAGTTACAGACCATGTGAGCTGTCTCACATATATGTTAGGAACTGAACTTCAGTCCTTTGAAAAAACACTCCTGTAATGGTTTGTATATTCTTGGACCAGGGAGTGGCACCATCTGGAGGTGTGGCCT
>NC_034590.1:157280590-157287582 GCF_900095145.1 Mus pahari | reverse complement strand
GGCACATGTGAAAGGCAGGGGCATGATCATAGGAGTGGGCACAGGGTGACATGCTCGGCACATGTGAAAGGCAGGGGCATGATCATAGGAGTGGGTACAGGGTGACATGCTAGGCACATGTGTTACAAGCTACCAGGATTAAAAACATCTTCTGTGGTAATTCCTTTTCTAGGAGGGGAGCAAGACTTCAGTACCATCTTGGTTTTGATTCATGTGTGTTTCAACTGTATACAGTTATGTACCTGTGTGTGAGTTTGTGCGTGTGTGTGTGTGTGTGTGTGTGTGTGTGTATCATTCCTCAGGTACCTTTTTTTTTTTTTTTTTTTTTTTTTTAACCATCTTAGAACTCACCAAGTAGGTAAGGCTGGCTAGGTAGTGATCATTGGGGATCCTGTTTCTGTCTTCACAGACCTGGGGTATGAGTGTGTATTGCATAAAAGATGTTTTACATAAAACTGGATTGAAGTCCACATGTGTGCAAGGCAAGCGCTTCTCTGACTGAACTGTTTCCCCCCCTTCCCTCATGGCTTTGTGGCGTGTGAGCTACAAGTGCTCCTTTTTATGATGTGTGCCTCTGTTCTCTCTTGACATGTGGTTTGGATTATGTACAAAGAAGAGTTTTGGTTTGTTTTTTTCTTTACAGATGAACACAGGCTTCACAGTGGCAAGCTCTGCCTGATTATCCTCACATGTATTGCAGAGGTAGGTCTCACTGTGAGTCCTGGCTGTGAGTTGATGTCTTTCAGAGAACTCTTTTCTGTCCACCCACTTCTGGTTTCTGATTCGAAGGTTTTTTTGTGTTGTCCATCTCCTTCCTCCAGAACCTGAGCTGAGGTAACAGGGCCTTTGCCTTCAGCCCACTCTGCTCTCCATATCTGTCACACTGTAGCCTCAGTTAGCATTCATTAGATGAGTTAGCAGTGAACCCTGAGCTGCTGGAAATGTAGCTTTGCTCATTCAGGAAGCTCTGGCTTTGATTCCCAGTACCATCTAGAAAGTCTGGCATGTTACAGGCCTATTATCTCAGCACGCTGGAGGTAGAGGCAGGAAGATTAGAATTTCAAGGCTTTCCTTGCTGTAATAGTGAGTTTTTGGCAAGCCTGGAATACATGAAATTCCATTTAAAGTCAAACACAACTGGTATGGTAACTATGGTAGTTGAGAACAGGATGGGTGGGTCTGGCTGGTACTCTATTACCTTTTTCTATCCATTACCTTTTTTTTTTTTCTTTCTTTCTTCGAGACAGGGTTTCTCTGTGTAGCCCTGGCTGTCTTGGGACTCACTCTGTAGACCAGGCTGGCCTCGAACTCAGAAATCCNCCTGCCTCTGCCTCCNNAGTGCTGGGATTAAAGGTNTGTGCCACCATTGCCCAGCTAACCTTTTTTTTTTTTTTTTTTTTTTTTTTTATAAAGACAGAGAAGGGGTCTGTTATAGTCCAAGCTGCCCTTGAGCTCACTATGTAATTATATATGACCTTGAATTTGTGATTTTTTTTTTTTTTGTCTCTACCTCCTTCGTGTTGGAATTACAGGTACACAGCATACCACCAAACATGGTTTTATGTGGTGTTGGGATTATTTTATGAATGCTAGACAAGACTATTTCAACTGAACTACATCCCTGTTTGTATTCTGGCCTTTAACAGTCCTAACCAAAAGATTTCCAATTATCTAAAAACCAGGCATTTCCCTTTGGAGCTGCCCATGTTGTGTCTTGTATTTAGTGAATTAAAAAAGAGCTAAGGCTGGACAGTGGTGGTGCACGCCTGTAATCTCAGCACTCAGGAGGCAGAGGCAGGTGGATTTCTGAGTTCGAGGCCAGCCTGGTCTACAGAGTGAGTTCTAGGACAGACAAGACTGCACAGAGAAACCCTGTCTCGAAAAAACCGGAAAAAAAAAGGAGCTAAGGTATCTTTGGGTAAAAGAGTAGAAGAGAAACAGGAGAAGGGTTGTATTTTGGTGGTAAGTAAGACCTGAAGGAGGAAGAGGTACAGATGAGTTACGTTTCTGTAACCAAATTCCAAATAAGTAGCGGTTTACATCTGGGAGATATTATTCCCCTGGTAAAGGCACTTGCTACCAAGACTGATGAAGTGAGTTTGATCCTAGGATCCACATGATGGAAGGAGAGACCTGATTGGCTCTTGCAAGCTGGTCTGTGACCTCCACATGTATGCTTGTGCTGCGTGTGCACATAGTCACACATCTAACAGTCTAACTTTTTAAAAAGGGACTTCACAGAGGATTTCTTTTGACCCAGTTTGAGGTGATATAGTCTGATACAGAGGGGAAGACATGGCTGTGGCGTGTGGCTGTGGCAGCCTGAGGCATCTTTTTCTCAGTGTATCTGCAGTCAGGAAGCAGAAAGAGATGAATGCTGGTGTTTATCCATTAGATGTAATGAGAATTTGGGTTTTTTAAAAAACAGTAATATTATATATGTTTTTATTTTAATTTCAGGTGTGGGATTTGGGGCTGTTTCAGATTGTCCACAGCAGCTGACTATGATTTGCCTCGTGCACTAGCAGGCGTGATGTCTTAGCAGTGATTTGAAAACTAGTCAGATTGTCAGTGAAGACCAACTGTGGAAGCTGCTTCTTTCCCATGAGAAGGCTCTTCTTGCTGAATTATCTAGATTCACATTTGTTGTTCATGGTGATACCCAAGCATGATGGAACTTGAGCTAGATTAGAGCTAAATTTATAGCTTTAGCCTCTGTTTTCAGAATTCCCTGTCCTTGTCTTTGTTTCTTTTAAAGACAATAGTCAAGGTAATCCACAGGGTGTAGTGGTCTCTCACAGGCTCCCTTTTTATATTTTCTGTGGCAAGATGAGCTCTTTCCACAAGGCTAGGGGAGGCCAGAGCTGGAAGAGCTGCTTATTAACAGTGGGCCTTGTATAATTGCTTTGCAAAAATCTTTCAAAGAAAATCTTTACAGGAATTGTTTTCATAAATTGTAACAGTTCCTAGTAATTGTAGTCTGCAGGCATGTCAGCTCTCAGGACAGGGTTGGGACAGGGCCACAGGATGCTTATTTAAGTCCACTGTGGGAAGAGGTTGGTTTTTTCATCAGTCTTTAAAAGCCAGGGAGGGATGGGGTCTTGCCTGCTTCTGTGTTGCCTGTCTAGCAGTTGTTTCCTGTTGTGCTGAGCTCATTCCCAGCAGAGCACAGGCCTGCCTTCCAAAAGCCTCCTGTGGTTCTTGCACATGCATTGTCTTGCCCCTGTCAGAGCCTCCAAGCTGTCACAAACACAGCTGACTCCTTGGGCAGATGGAGAGGAAGAGAGAATAGGAAAGCAGATTCCTGTCAGTGTTTGTCTCAGACCCCTGGCTTTTAATCTTTACTGAATTTAATTTTCTCAGAGATCTTTGACCAGTTAAGGGCATACTGGGAAACTCTACTCACTTTCATGGCGTAGGCAACGAGTTGAGAGAAAAGCTCTAGGCTTATCACTTTAGCTTTCCACCTGACCTCAGAGAAGTTCATGAAAGTCCAAGGATTTGGACTGAGGCTATGTTTCAGTTGGGCAAGCACTTGGTTCAGTTTTTGCCTCTGCATGAAAACACTGTGCCTACACTCCCAGCACTCAGAGGTGGAGGTGAAGGTAGGCAGGTTAGAAGTCAAAGCTGTTCTTAGCTTCACAGGGAGTTGGAGGGGCCAGCCTAGTCTGGAGACCTTGTTTTAGGGTTTGTGGAAGGAGAGAGGAAGGATTTGTAGGATATATTATTAAAAAGGTATGCATTCATGTATGCTTGCTTGCCTGCCTGCCTTTCTTCCTACCTTTCAGCTGGTGGTGTTGGACACCTTAATCCCAGCACTCAGGAGGTAGAGGTAGGTGGATCTCTGTAATTTTGAGGCCAACCTGGTCTATACGGTGAGTTCTAGAACAGCCAGGGCTACACAGTGAAACTCTACCTCAAAAAATCAAAACCAAACCAAACCAAAAAATAAAACAAAACAAAACAAAAAAACCAAAACCCACCCTCATTAAATTTTATCTTCCCTTGTCCCTCCTTCCCCACCTCCATCCCATCTTTCTTCCTGTCTTTTAAATGTATTTATTTATTTATTTATTTATTTATGTGTATGTTTGCGTGTATGAATGCATGCATATGCATGTCTATGTTTTGGCTTGCATATGGAAGTCAGAGGACAGCTTTGGATTGCAGCAATGTGGGTTGCAGGATCAAACTCAGTTTGTTCATCAAACATGGTGGCAAGTGTCTGCCCATTGAGTGAGCATCTCACCAGCCCCTTTTAGCCTGTCTTTCTTGGTCTTTCTGGTTTTTTATTTTTATTGTATTTCTGTCCCCTCAGAGTCTCATATAGTCCACATTAGGATTAAATTGGCTATATAGTTCAGGATGACCTCAAATTCGTGATCCTCCTGTTTCTACCTCTCAAATGCTGAAGATTGGGCATGTGTCAGCACATGCCCAGTTGAGTTTCTCAAATGCAGTTACCACATCTTGCCTTTTCTATTGTTATTAGGATCAGTATGCCAATGCATTTTTACATGACGACAACATGAATTTTCGAGTAAACTTACATAGAATGGTAGGTGTGACTTTAAATTTATGTCTTGTTTTTAATAGACAAGTGTTTGTGTGTTGATGAGTTGGGATGATTCTTTAAGCACAAATGTAGCTGGACAGTTGTGCCTAATGGGCTCAGGGCATGATTGCTTTTCAGCAGCTCTGTCTGCCCTTTAAGGGTGTCTTTTTTCCTCATCCAGCTGTTGCGTTGCTCACCTGAGGATAGAAAGGTCTACAACCAAATAATGTTTTTAGTAATACTGGGCAGAAGAAGAACACAGATTTCCAAAAGGTCTCCTGTGAATGCGGCCCAGTGTGAGCATGGAGGTCAGAGGACAGCCTGCAGGAGTGGCCTTAGTCCTCTCCCTTTAGCACACGGGTTCCAGACATTGAATTTAGGTGGTCAGGCTTGGCAGCAAGTGCCTTAAACTGCTAAGCCATCTATTTAAGCCCTGTCCCCCTGAGGATATTGAGTCCTCTGTAGCCTACTCTGACCTCAACCATGTAGCTAAAGCTGGCCTTGAACTCCCGAGTCTCTTGCTTCATGCTAGAAGTACAGGAGTTCACTACCATCACACCCAACTCTATAGTATGGTTTTTATTATACAAGACTGTGGTCTGCTTTGATTTATTCACCTGAGAGGTGGGATATAGAGGAAATAGAATATAGAAGATGAAGATCAGGCTAGAGGTGTATTAAAAAGTATTACAAAATGGCTTAGATTTGAAACTTAGCTTCTCCCCGACTCCCCTAACTGTGACAGTTAATGACTGCATAGCTGCCACCACCCCTTCCTTCTCTCTCTAAAAATAGATTTATTTATTTTATGTATGTAAGTACACTGTGGCTGTATAGATGGTTGTGAGCCTTCATGTGGTTGTTGGAAATTGAATTTTAGGACCTCTGCTCCCTCTACTCGGCCCTGCTTGCTCTGGTGGGCCCTACTCACTCAGTCCCTGCTCGCTCCGGCCTAAAGATTTATTTATTATTTTACATAAGTACACTGTAGCTGACTTCAGATGCACCAGAAGAGGGTGTCAGATCTCATTATGGGTAGTTGTAAGCCACCATGTGGTTACTGGGATTTGAACTCAGGATCTTTGGAAGAGCAGTCAGTGCTCTTACCCGCTGAGCCATCTCTCCAGCCCCCTTCCCTCTCTTTTTACTTATTTTTTACTTAAAAAAAATTTTTTTTGATCTTATTTTATGGGTGTTTTGCTTATATGTATGTCTCTGTACCACTTAAGTGCCTGGTGCCTGAGGAAGCCAGAAAAAGCATATCAGATCCTCAGAAACTGGAATTATAGACAGTTGTGAGCTGTCATGTGGGTGCTTGTAATTAAACCCAGGTCCTCTGGAAGAGCAGCCAGTTCTCTTAATTGCTGAGCCATCTTTCCAGGACCTGTCCTCTTACAAATGTCTGAGCAGGTACATATGGTAGTCAGAAGATAGCCTTAGGTGTTGTTCTGAATGCACTGTCCACTTCTTTTTGAGACAGGATCTCTGGTTGGTCTGGAGCTGGCCAGAGAATCCTAGGAATCCCACATGAATGGCTTTATGTGGCTTCTGGGGTTGAACTTGTGCTTGCCTTTACCAACTGAAGCATCTCTCCAGCCCCTCCTCTTCTTTTTTCTTATTAATTATTTTTATTATTACAGAAAAGTACCAGTGTACCTTTTTTTGTTGTTAACAATGCCACGTGCACAGCATAGATAAATGACAGTAGCAACATTTGTCCTATTGAAGGTGTTTTTGTCACATACCTTCATTGATAACTCAGAAGCACCTCCCTGTGCTTGTTCTGCTTGCACTCCCCTCCCCCCACTAGAAAGAGAAATCAAGGTGGACCCCTTGGAGTAAATCTCTGTGGTAGAGGTTTTATTTGCATGAGAAACATGATAAGCCATTGGATTCCATCTCAAGTGTCTGCTAATTCCCTCTCTTTTCTGCGTGTGTGTTTTAAAGCCTATGAGGCACAGGAAGAAGGCTGCTGACAAGAATCTCCCATGCCGTCCCCTGGTGTGTGCCGTCCTGGGTGAGTGAGCACAGGCAGAACAGCGTGGTGACGCCGTGGTGATTTCCATGATGGAGATTGTGGCTGATGTGCTTTTTCCTCAGCACTGTCATAGAAGCAGCTCTGTTTCTTGTTGTGTTCAGCAAATCACCCCAGTGACTAGATTGCTCAATAAAAGGGTGCTATTGCTCACAAAATGAACAAACAGAAAACCAGCTTCCCTGGGACAGGACAAAAATGAATATGTTTTACTTGTTCCCAAGCTCTTTCATGGTCTGTTTTGATGTGTCAAAAGCTTTACAGTTTGAGGTTTAAACATGGAAAACTTTCCTTGAGTAAGTTGAGATGGGGCTGACAGAGCTGGAAGGTAGGGTCTTATGTCATTCTCTTTGTCTAGAAATCTACATTTTCCTTAGTGGAGTTAGTGGCACTTCCCCCCCC
>NC_034590.1:157228358-157280345 GCF_900095145.1 Mus pahari | reverse complement strand
TCTTACCCACTGAGCCATCTCACCAGCCCTAGAGAAACTCTTGATGTCATTTTCACTTGGATGGTCCACCTCAGTTCCTGAACCTGCCTGATCTTGGAAACTGTAATGAAGACTGTGTATATAATAAGCCTCTATTGACCCAGAGCTCCACAGCCCATTCCAGGCAATGTATGTCAGCATGCTAGTGAACTGGGATAGACTGACAACTTTAGAGCAGAGTCTTTGCTTGTGTGAATGGGTTCCAAACACTTTCATCTCTGCTCGCTTCATTTATCTAATCTCAGATTTCCCTTAGGCATTTTATATTTGTCTTATGTGCGGCAGGAGATATTCGTACAATGAAGTTTCCCTTGTATCTACGTTTTTTCTTTTTCTTTTCTTTTTTTTTTTTTAAAGATTTTTTAAAAAAATTTATTTATTATATGTAAGTACACTGTAGCTGTCTTCAGACACACCAGAAGAGTGCGTCAGATCTCATTACGGATGGTTGTGAGCCATCATGTGGTTGCTGGGAATTGAACTGAGGACCTTTGGAAGAGCAGTCAGTGCTCTTACCCGCTGAACCATCTCTCCAGCCCTCTTTTTCTTTTTAAAAAATGATTTGTTTATTTTTATTTCATGTGCTTTGATGTTTTGCCTGCATGTATGTCTGGGCGAGGTTGGCAGATTCTCTGGAACTAGACTTACAGACAACATGGCAAGCTGCCATGTGGGTACTGGGAATTAAACTGAGGTCCTCAGTTCTCAGAGCCATCTCTCTAGCTCCTCCCTTGATTCTAAACTTATTGGCAGGTCTTTCTAGATATAGGAGAGTAAGATCTTTATTTTGTTAACTTACAAGAGAGTGAACCATTCTACTGAAACTTAATAGTGCCAAAAGCATTTTGCTTGGTAATTTTCAAGTGGCAAGTGTTTAAAAAGTGGTATAGAAAATAAGTTAAGTTCATGCAGATAGATGTCAGCAGGGGATGTACTCTGTGAGTACAAGGTACACAATTTTGAGAAGCTTTTTTCCCCTAACTCAAAGGTAAGGAGTAAATTTTATTGTGATTGATATAATTTTTCTCCTTTCTCCTTTTAGACCTGATGGTGGAGTTCATTGTAACACACATGATGAAGGAATTCCCTATGGATCTCTATGTGTAAGTACCATGGTTCATTTTATATGTGCAGATTCATTGTAAAGAATCAAGTGATAGAAAATGTATGCTCTGCATTTACTTCAAGAAAAACTCATTGGTTGGAGAGATGGCTCAGTGGTTAAGAGTGCATACTGCCCTTCGAGAGGACCTGAGAGTTGAGTTTCCAGCACCCATGCAGTTCACAATAGCCTATAAGTCTAGTTCTAGGGTGTCTGACACCTCTAGCCTTGTGGGAACCCACACTCATGTGCCTATACCTACATACATACACATTAGTAAAAATAAATCTTTAGGAAAGAAAATCAAGATTCTTTAAAAAAAGGAAGGAAACATTTATGTGTGAAGAAATACCAAGAAATATGTTTTGTTTTGGAAGGGAGAAAATACAAGCTACAGTTTGGGTTTTGTGTATCTCTTCATTGTCACTTTCAAGCTTGCTTCATGGAGATCTGGGTAGATGCCTTGAAGCAGATCTCTGGAGGCTATTGCACTAAAAAGATATATAAAACTGGCAAAAAAAAAAAAGAAAAAAAAGAAAGATATATAAAACTGGTATATCATCTCATTTTCTCTGTGCTAGCATCAAAGCAGTCACTAATATTTAGACGGTAGGTAGAGGTCAAGAAAGACCGTTTGATCTGTTCTTAGCCTATACTGTCTTGATATCCCACACCCTTATTGGGTACACTTATGTCTCCAGTGGCCATGCTAAACCCTGAGGAGATGGGATTATCTATCACAGTTGTTTACATGAGAACATGAGAGGCTACTGAAAGTCGTCCTATTTTCACAGGGCTTAGGTAGGTAGGCCATTTAACGTCCTGCTGCTTTTGCATTCTTTCTTTCAACACTCTTGAACCACATTAGTGCCATTCTAGATATGTATATTTTTCTTTCTTCAGAAGCAGCTCAGGGTGGGCATATTGGTACAGGCCTGTAATCCTAGCACTTGGGGAATGGAGGCAGGACAATTAGAAGTTCAAGGTCATTCTTAGGTTTGTGGCAATAATTTTGAGGTGAAGCTGAGTTATTGGAGACTTTGTTTTCTCTCTCTCTCTCTCTCTCTCTCTCTCTCTCTCTCTCTCTCTCTCTCACACACACACACACACACACACACACACACAGAGTCTGACAACAGAATGGAAGCCTTTGTGTTTCCCTCTGAGAGCCATTGGTGTGCCGCCTTGGCGTGCTTTTCCTCAGTGTCAGGGATGTAGCATGCCCAGGACTTCACACAGCAGGCCACTAGGTCTCAGAGTGCTCACACACTGAGTAGGAATAGGTCTTGGTTTCCTGGGTCTAGTGTAATAATACTAAATTTTACTTTTGGATTGGTAAGTTATAGTTTGCCATACTTTTTGGGTTTAGAAGTCTGATGCTTGATTTTAACTCGAAGGCCAATGAAACTACTTTTTATAAAACTTAGCAGATGAATTTCAGCTTATTTTAGATGTAGTCTGTGAACACCGACCAGTACCTTAGGGATTAAATATATTTTTGGTATAGACTTTCTGACTTCTTTTCCTTCTTTTCGTTTCTCCTTCATTATTTTTAAATTTAATCCCCCCTCTCTTCCTTCCTTCCTTCCTTCCTTCCTTCCTTCCTTCCTTCCTTCCTTCCTTAAGACAGGGTTTTACTATGGAGTGCTGGCTGTCCTTAAACTCACTATGTAGATCAGGCTGGCTTTGAATACACAGAGATCCAACTGCCTCTGCCTCCCAAGTGTTGGGATTAAAGACATGGACTATCACTTCCCAACTCTGTTTATTATTATTTTTTACATGCATGATTTTCCACCATGTAGGCTCCTGGGATTGAACTCAGCTGTCAGGGTTGGTGGCAAATGCCTTTCTCCTCTGAGCCCTCTCTCCAGCCCCATACCATATGTTTTTTTTTTTTTTTTTAAATTATTATTAATTTGTGCTGCTGTCTTGAGACAGAGTCTTGCTGTGTAGTTCAAGCAAACCTGGAGCCTTCTGTGTAAACCAGGCTACCTTCTACCTCACGGTCCTCCTCTACCGTGACCTCCTCTACCTCACGGTCCTCCTCTACCTCACGGTCCTCCTCTACCTCACGGTCCTCCTCTACCTCACGGTCCTCCTCTGCCTCACGGTCCTCCTCTGCCTCACGGTCCTCCTCTATCTCACGGTCCTCCTCTACCTCACGGTCCTCCTCTACCTTACGGTCCTTCTCTACCTCACAATCCTCCTCTACCTCACAGTCCTCCTCTACCTCACGGTCCTCCTCTACCTCATGGTCCTCCTCTGCCTCACAGTCCTCCTCTGCCTCACGGTCCTCCTCTGCCTCACAGTCCTTCTGCTTCAGCCTTTAAGTTCTAGGATTACAGATGTCTATCACTACCCCTGGGTACATTCTAATTTTAAAATATGCTATTTATAAAATTGGTGTGGTGTTGCATGAATCCAGTTTTTCCCTGTTTTTTTTTTTTTTTTTAAATGGGTTCCAAGCCAGGATGGCCCTGAACCCCCTGTGTAGATAAGAATGGCTTTAATTTTTCATCCTTCTGCTTCTATCTCCCAAGTACTGTCTGTGATTACAGGTATTCTCCATCATGGTAGACCAAAACACTTGTTTTGTTTTGTTTTGTTTTGTTTTTGTTTTTGCTTTGTGTAGCCTAGGCTGTCCTGGAACTCCCTCTGTAGACCACGCTAACCTCAAACTTAGAGCTGCATCTGTCCCTGCCTCCTGAGTGCTAGGATTAAAGGTGTGCACCACCAAACCTAGCTCCAAATTTTTTTCCTGTAAATGTTGGGCTGTCACTGTCCTTCAAAAATGTATTATCTATTAGTGTACTCCAGAACCTGGTTAGTTTAAGATGAATATTCATAATTTTGTATGTTTTGTGGTGTAGCAATCTCTGAAAAGTTCAACTGGATATTTTTTAACATAAGACCTCTCATGGGTCTATAATTTATTTATTTTAGAGTGATTCTGATGTATCACAGGTGGCATTTGTTATGAAACTGAGGACGACCCTGAACTTTGGATCCTTTTGCTTCCATTTACAGAATGCTAGGATCATATATGCTACCAGGCTTGGTTTTATGTAGTGCTAGGGTTGAATCCAGGTTTTTGTGCATGTAGACAGACACTCTACCAACTGAACCTGCCCTGGGCTGGAACTTGCTGTATAGCCTAGATGTGTCAATTTGCCTCAGGTGTCTTGGGCTCAGAGGCTGTGGGGAAAAAAGTGTTAGTTGACGCTGAAGGCAGTAACATTCTGCACTTGGAGAACTTGCGTCCATACTCACTCAAGAGTTGTTGGTAAGCCTTGATTTTTTTTTTTATTATGCCTGTGTAGGTGTGTAGGTGTGAGTATGTGTACATGTGTAGGTCAGAGGACAGGTTGCAGCATTCAGTTCTTTGCACCATGTGAATCCTGGGGCATCAAACTTAGTTTCTCAGGCTTGGTGGCAGGCATTTTTACTTGCTGAGCCATCTTACTGGTACAAGCCTCAGTTCTTCCCCTGAATCTCTTTATAAGTTGTTTAGTATGGCAGTTAGCTTTCCTCAGAGCAAGTAATCCAGTAGAGAAAGGAGTGTAGAGTCCAAGATGGAAGGTGCAGTATCTGTTGTAACTGAATATCACATGGATATAATGTGGGAAGGATTATGCAATGGCACTATTGCTTGATTGTGATTCTTCTAAATCATATGTTGGAGATTAATCTCCAGGACACAGTGTGGGGATGTGGGCCCTAGTGGGAGGCATTTAGATCATGAAGACATCACTCTCATGAGTGGATTAGTGCCAACTAAAAAAGTGTTAGAGGTTGTGACCTCAATCACTCACACCCTCTCCTTCTCCCTTCCCTCCACGTTCCCAGCCCTTTGTGCATGTTTGTATGCACAGCTGTGTGCAAGCTTGTTGTCCTTGATTTTTCCGTCTTCCACTGGGAATGGTGTGTAGAAGTTTCCCCCTTCTTAGATGCTAGCACTTTGACATTGGATTCTATAAGGAATACATTCCCTTATAAATTATTTTATTTGAGACAAAGAATGTGGGTTCTAGGGGGCTAGGATTGCCAGAAATCATATTGCAAACTGGTACCTCAGTTTCATGGCTAGTAAGTTGTTGAAGCAAAATTCAAATTCATTTCTCCTGATCTTAGATTGTACTCTCAGCATTTTTTGTGATAAGGAACAACGGAAAGTATCTATCTATCTATCTATCTATCTATCTATCTATCTATCTATCTATCTATCTATCTATCTATCTATTCATCTATCTATCCATCTATCTATCTATCTATCTATCTATCTATCTATCTATCTATCTATCTATCTATCTATTCATCTATCTATCTATCTATCTATCTATCTATCTATCTATCTATCTATCTATCTAGTGCCCATGTTGATATGATCCCAGAATAGGTTCCTTCCATTTGACCTAATCCATGAAAATACCTTGGGGGTTTTCTACATGGATGAGTAGGGGAAGGGCATTCCAGGTAGGCGGTCGCACACACACACTTCAGGAGTGTAGTAGATTCACAGTGCTGAGTGTTTGGAGAGGAGTGTATCGTTCTGCACAGTTAGAGAGCAGAGCACATGGAGGAAGGGTGAGAATAGAGGAAAGATTGCCTGAGAGAACATGGACAGTGGAAGAGTGCTTGATACAGTATGCCTACAACTGGAGAGTTAGAGGGTGTGTCTCTTCACGCAACCTTTTTACTTGGCTTACAGTAGCAGCTCTAGACTTGACATCCCTAACCTGTGCGCCCTAACTTTGTCCCAGGAAGTCTTCTCCATTGCTTTGCTTTCTTTGCAGTTTGCCTTTTCTCCACCTGCTTCCTCCTTGAATGTTCTGAGGTTATGGATGCTGAAGATGGTGAGAAGAAGGTTAGGCAGAAGTAAATCACCCCTCATGTGGATTTACTTTCTCCAAGTCGATGTGTTCCAGATCTCCCTGCCCCCTGCTTCCGTTTCCTTTTTCAGTTTGGTATTTGGAGCATCAAGTCCTTCTTAGGTGAACTTATCTGCTCCCAGCTGGGCAGCAGGCCAGGTTGCTGCTCTCCCTTCTCATTATGGATGGCCTCTCAGCAGCTTGTGGCACAGGAGGAACTGAAAGCGAAATGAATTCGTACCATTTTAGATAAGTTTATAATCCTCATGGAGAAGTGTGAAGAAGTATGGAGTACAGGAAGACTTAGCGCCCAGAGCCAGATTCTGGGTCAGAAGTGGGCAAGCTTCTTTGTTTGTGAGTGCTCTGGGTACTGAGTGTTGAAGAAAGGTGCTTGCCCAAGGGGGAAGCAGTCTCTCTGTGAGCAGGAAATGGTGGGAGAAAACCCCAGGCTAATGAACCAATCCCCACTCTTGGTCTGCTGGATTCTTGTTGCCGTTCCTGTACTTACCCCAGTGTTTGAGAGGGAGGAGAAAAGAATCTAAGAAAATAATCCCTTCAAAATTACTCTTATGTGGAAAACTCAAGCCTACCCCACTTCTTTTGTGAGACAGGGTCTACAAAAGATGCAGGAGAAAGGGGAAGTCAGAAGAAAGCAGGACTGTCTTTCCTTAGACTAGGAACCACTGTGTGCATGAGAGAGCCACCCCAAGAAGCAGGGAATCTGGAGTCATTCTGCCAGTATGTATTTTTAAGGATGTAACAGTTGTTAAATTTGTTTTTGTTGCTTTTCTTTTTTAGACAGTCTTGTAATGTATCCCAAGCTCGCCTCAAACTGTCTGGCTTCCTGCCTCAGCTTTCTGAGTGCTGGGATCATAACATGTTTAACCTCCCTTGGCACCTGCCACTTATTAAAAAAAATATCATTATGCACGGTATTACACACAGTGTTCGTCATTGTGAGCACAAGTCTGACAGAGCGCCTGTGAGTGGCTAGTGACAGCAGGAGAGCCTAGGAGCAGTGCTGGAGTGACGTGTGCGTACCCATAAGTGAGGCAGAGAGCAGCAGGGCACAGTTAGGCGCTGTCCCTGTCCACAGCAGCTAAGGCGTGTTTGCCAAGCATTAGCCCACATGGTGGTCACAGATAGGCAGCTTCTAGCTGCAGTACAGCTTTAGCAGCTGGGACCTGATCACTGTAAGTTTTATGGAGCAGTTGATAGAAGCTTTTATAGGTAGGTAATTTTTAAGATTAATTTTCTAAGATTGACTCAAATGAGAATATCATTCAGCAGATGGCAACTACACCAAATGAGATCATGCCACCATCTCTAAGAACAAGGAAATGACTTAGAAACTGGAAGGATGCTTTATTTGAAGTTTGTATCACTTGCTAGGCAGTTTTAGTACAGGTTAGATTTTTTTTTCTTGAGGGTAAAAAATTATTTAAAATTTATTGATGTGTATGTTAATTTAGGTCTTACTTTATATTTTTGTGTGATTGCTAAATATTTGATGTTGGTGTGTATGTGTTATGGTGAACTTATGAAAATCAGCTGTCTATTTTAAGGAGTTGGTTCCCCTGCCTTTTTGGGGCCCAATGTCTCTTGTTTCTACTGTACTGTGCACTTGAGGCTTACTGGCTCACCAGGTTCTGGGTAATTCTGTCTTCACCTCGTAGCAGCTTGCTGTTCATGTGTGCCATTGCATCCAGGGTTTCCCAGGTTCTGGGTAATTCTGTCTTCACCTCGTAGCGGCTTGCTGTTCATGTGTGCCATTGCATCCAGGGTTTCTTCCGTGGGTCCGGGGATAGAGCTCAGGTTTCCAGGCCTGTGTAGGAAGGGCTTTCACCTGCTAAGCTAGCTCACTGGCCTGATATTTTGTTGTTTTGAGACAGAAGTCTTACAGTGTAGCTTTGGACAGCTTAATATTTTCTTTTCTTTTTTTTTTTTTAAAAATTACTTATTATTATATCTAAGTACACTATAGCTGTCTTCAGACACACCAGAAGAGGGAGTCAGATCTCATTACAGATGGTTGTGAGCCACTATGTGGTTGCTAGGATTTGAACTCAGGACCTTTGGAAGAGCAGTCGGTGCTCTTAACCACTGAGCCATCTCTCCAGCCCTTAATATTTTCTTTTTAAAAGATTTTATGTGTATGTTTGTTTCACCCACATGTATATACACCTACTACCCAGAAAAGCCAGGAGAGGGCATTGGATCTCTTGGAATTAGAGTTATAAGTGAATGTTAGTTGCCATGTGGTTGCTAGGATTTGAATCTGGATCCTCTGGCAAGCTGGTTCAGCCCCAGCATCTGGAAATATTTTTTTTTATAAAATAGATATTAAGCCCAAGATTTAAGTTGAAAGTATTGGACAAGAAGTTAAGAAATACTTGAAAGCCTGAGTGTGGGTTTCTTCAGGAAACATCCTTTGTAACTCAGAGTAGCCAGCTGAATTGTTGGATGGTTTTTGAAACAATTTTCTTCAAAGTGTTGCTGGAAATCTAAATGAGATGCTAGGTGGATAAGGTTACCTCTGGAGCACAGGGATGTAGTGCAGAAAGTTAGGAGGTCTCCACTGAAACACAAAATTAATTTTGAGATCTCCAGAAACATCTGGGGTGGAGTGTGATCCTACCCAAGATCATACACGTTCGGGCCTTAATCCTGGTTCATTGCTGTTTTAGAATTATCTGTGCCAGTAACCTCTTACTTCTCAGCCGGGGTGAGTCTTCAGCTAGAATCAACTAGGAGTGAAGGATTGTCTTTCCTTTCCATATCCTCATAATTTTTTTCCTATATTTTTCCCTGCCTCATTAGCCCTGACTGCGCCCATATCAAGTTCAAGGCTAGTATAGTCTACATGAGACTTTGTTGCAACAAAACAGATTGGGGATATAGTTCATTTGGTAGAATAGTTGCTTAGCATTCATGAAGCTCTGGATTTCATCCCCAGCACCCCCCAAAAACTATCTGGTAATATCAGTACTTGGGAAGTGGAGCCAGGAAGATCAAGAGTTCAAGGTCATTCTTAGGTGTAATATTAAGTTGGAAGCAAACTTGTGCTACATAAGATCCTGTCTCAAAACAGCAAACAAGGCACATTGTGTTGTTCTGATGTATATAATTGAAGAATCTAGTGACTGGACTGTTGGTCTCTGTACCTGCTGCAGCACTTGCAACTAATTCCTTGGTTTGTGCAATTAAGGAACTGGATTTTTGTGTGTTCCTTGCATCCCTAGGCTGATTTTTTTTTCAAGACAGGGTTTCTCTGTGTAGCCCTGGCTGTCCTGGAACTCACTTTGTAGACCAGGCTGGCCTCGAACTCAGAAATCTGCCTGCCTCTGCCTCCCGAGTGCTGGGATTAAAGGCGTGTGCCACCACGCCCGGCTCCTAGGCTGAATTTTAATTCCATTCATTATATATCTATTTTGATTTGTTTGTTTTTTATTTTGTTTTTTGAGAAAGGGATTCTCTGAGTATCGCTGGCTGTCCTGGAACTTGCACTGTAGACCAGGCTGGCTTTGAGCTCACGGAGATCCACCTTCCTCTGCTTCCTGAGTTATAGGACTAAAGGTATCCACTACCACCCAGCTTATTTATTTAATTTTGAGGCAGAGTCTTACCTAGCCCATGTTGACCTGGAACACTTGCTGTGCAGGTGCCATTAGAGGCCAGAAAGTGTCAGGTCCTGGAGCTGGAGTCACAGGTAACTATAAGCTGCTCTGTGTAGGTGCTGGAACTCTGTTGAAGCCTGGTACCTGCTGAGCCATCTCTTAAAATTGAATTTGTTCTAGAGTCTTAATGTCTTTAATTTTTTTTATATCCAATCCATTCCTCTCTCTCTTAAATTTTTTTTAATTAAAAATGTTTTCTGTGTATGGGTGTTTTACCTGCATGTTCATATATGCCTGGTATCCAGAGAAGCCAGAAGATGTTGTATCCCCTGGATCCGGAATTACACATGTGGGTGCTAGGAATTGAATCCAGGTCTTCTGGAAGAGACATTGATAGCCCCTTCAGTGTTACCTTCTTACAGGCCTCTAAGTGATTGTAGTCCCATGGATAGCACCAATTGTGTGTATGGGGGGAATTGGGAAGTCAGTTTGTGTGTGTGTGAAAGAGACGGACAGAGGAAATTCACCAGGATTATCTTTTTTTCTTTAACCCCTGTCTTACTGGCCCCAGCCGAGCTGCTTCCCTACAGGAAGAGTCCAGGTAAGCTGTGCTGGATTTTGAAGCTTATCCCGGTTTCCTTTCTTATTGCAGGCGGTGTGTCCAGGTAGTACATAAACTGCTGTGTTACCAGAAGAAGTGTAGAGTTCGCCTGCATTATACCTGGCGGGAACTCTGGTCAGGTAATGTTCCTTCTTGAGTCTGTCCTCTTCCTCTGTGCTTTTTCTGAATTTTTAGGCTCAGGCTTAGACTGTTAGTAGCCCTTTTAGTCTCACAGTTAGTTAGAAGGATTCTGTTTTTTATTTGTACTATTTATTTTTCACATTTCAGTCTTGTTTGAGTCTAGATTTCAGCATGCTGTGTGGTCCATGCCTGCTTTCCTGTTCCCTCTCTTGCCCTGTCCTCTTGTCTGTGTGTCAACCTTTAGAAATAGTTGATGATTTCTTGGGTTCTGGGGCTTAACAGTGAGCTTGGTACAGAGTGCTTGCCTAGCAAGCGTAAGGCCCTGGGTTTGATCCCTAGCAGTGAGGAAAAAGGAAAAAGAAAAAAAATTCAAGAAGGGATATAATTTTTTAGCCAAGCATAATGGCACAAATCTGAATTCCCAGCACTGGAGGGAGAGGCAAGTGGATCTCTGTGAGTTCTAGGCCAGCCTGGGATACAGAGTGAATTCTAGGCTATCCTAGGCCACCTTGTCTTATAAAAGAAAAATTAACCAAAAAAAATGTCTTGAATCTCAAATATTCTGGCTTTGTGTAACAGCAAGGAGGAATCAGCGCAAACTTGGACTCTCACCCCTTCCATTTGGTAGCAGCATATGGGCTATGTGTTTCCTCAAGATGAGTAATCTCAGAAGGAATGGCATTGGGGGGGAGTGGATGGGGGCGGAGAGATGGGGGGAACCCTGTTCTTTTGTTACATCTGGCATTATTACTGTTTACAGACTGTGTAGATGGTACCACTCCCCCTGTGCCAGAGACAAAACAGAAAATTACAATGTTTACTTCAGTCTTTATATCCATTTGGTAACCCAGTAAAGTCACTGCCACCCCTGCAGGCGGGAAGTGGCTCTTCTCTAAGGGCACAGTTAATGCTAGCTTGCTACCCTTTCTTTTGTGTGACTAAATTGGAGGTTTGGGAAAGCAAAGCCTGTCCCCTGAGGCAGTTGCTTGCTGCTGTCCTGTGGCTTTGTGACCTGGTGGGATAATAGTTTTCTCCAGATGATTACAGTGATGAGTGGCTGCCCTCCGGAGGGATGTTTCTCTCAATGCTGAGCAGAAGAGAGTGTTAGTGTCAGGGGCTTTGTAAGACAGCAGGCCAGGAGCCCAGCCCCTTCCGTGGAATTCATCTCCCTTGTTGTGACACATGCTTTCCTCCCAGCTTAATTTGGCTTTCTAAATTTAGACCTCCATAATGGGAAGTAGAGATCTTTAATTAATGGATTAGCAAGTTTTTCAGCAGTTACTGTGTATGATGGTAATAGGGAGGGCAGGACAGTCACACCAATGGCAACAGCAGCAATTTTAGTCCCAAGTTTTAGGAGAGAAGAATATAGGCATGAGGGTTTAAAATCGAGGGCATGTTAGAAGAGATATTGAAAGAGATTGAAATGACATTTCGTGTGTGTGTGTGTGTGTGTGCGTGCGTGTGTGTGAGTGTGTGAGTGTTGTTTGAGACTGGTCTTTCTCTGTATCCCTGATCTCAAGGCAGTCTTCCTGTTTCAGCCTCCCAAATGCTGGAATTGTAGGCATGTGCCACCCACATATAGATAATAATATAATTATAGAGCTTTGGAAGTCTAGAACATAAAAGAAAATGAAAACAGTACAGGTGTGTGTACCTGGGGGCAGTTGTAGGATACAGAACAATGCCTGTGGTTAGAGTCTGTCGTGAGATGATGTTCTGGTAGTGGTTAGTAGTTCTGTGGCGGCAGCAGTTGTCTACTGCTTCCGGTTCTCATCTAGTTTTATCCTTCCTTTTTTTGGTCATTTCCGCCGTGGCCTCTGTGGACTGGCTAGCTGCCCCTCACCCTATTCCCTGCCCTCTTACTCACCGTTCCACTGTGTGCTGCTTGCTGCTCTCTGCTTTGCCCTGTTGTGTTTTCCTCAGTCTTTCAGGTTTCCGATCGTTCTAATTCCGGTTCATATTTCCTATCTCGGCTTTCTTGTCATTTATTTGTTTACTCACTTATTTACTTGTTTTTTTTTTTTCTTTTTTGTAACCATGGTTTCTCTATATCTTGCTCTGTAGACCAGGCTGGCCTTGATTGAACTCAGAAATCTGCTGTTAATCCCACTGAAAGAAAGTAAAGACCATTACCCAATTCTTTTACTAGAAGTAAGTGAGCTTTATTCTCTGTCACACAGGGCTGTTTCCTTACAGCAGGGTTTGAAAGAACTGCATTGAACATAGGAGAAAATGGAATTAACAGAAAACAGGAACGACTTTACCTTGTAACAAGGCGGCTTCTAATCTTAAAATGGAGGAGGCTCTTACTCACTGCCTCTGCCTCCCAAGTGCTGGAATTGCCCATAGGTGTGACTGTAACTGGAGGACACGAAGCATTTTGTTTAGTTAGTAATCTATAAAGAAAAAAAAAAAACAATTCTTTATCCTGTGTTGATTGACTTTATGCCTTTGAGAACTTTCTGCCTTATTCTGCTCGGAGGTCAGTTGCTGTCTTGATTAATGTTCATCAGTCCGTAGTGTGTTAAAGGGAGTTACGTAGGAGAACCATTAGCGACTGCTTGTTCCTAAGGCATAGATGTTTGTGTCTTGTGAGGTTAGTTTCTCTTCTTTTCTTTTGTAAAAATCACGTTTACTTTATTTGTTTATTGGTTGACTATGTGTACACTTTACCCACACCTGAGAAGATAAAAGAACAACTTACTGGAGTCATTTATAACCTTCCACCATTTGGAACCCAGGGATCAAACTCAGGTTGTCAGGCTCGGCGGGCGGCAAGCACCTTTACCCTCTGAGCCCTTGTTATTTATAGTGATGGAGTGTGCTCTCCTCTAACCCTGACTCTGTGTGTTCACACATGGAGTATACTGCGAGGTGAAGAGCAGCAGGTGTTAAGGAAGCTGCAGAATACAGCGCTCCACCCAGTGCAGTTAGAGCCATAATAATGTGTAATATTGCATCCAGAGAGTACAAGTGTGGCTATGTTGGATCCGCCCACTCCTTGGCTGGCACTACCCTCATATGTTGGAATGCCCATGTTTTCATTCTCTCTTTGCCTCTAGATGGATTTGAGGGAGGTGTGTGAAACTCATCATGGCAAATAAACCAATGTAGATAAATGCTTGCCTGTGTATGGGTTGTGATTATAAGTGAACTTTATTTATAAATAAGTATGTAAGGCATGTAAGGTTAGATTGAACAAGCTTTGAGCTTATAGAAGATACTCAGTTAGGGCCCAGATGCCCTTGTATTTGGAATGTGGGTGGTCAGTGTCACTGTATTTCTTGAGTGTTAATTTTTTTTTAAAATATTTATTTATTTATTTATTATATGTAAGTACACTGTAGCTGTCTTCGGACACTCCAGAAGAGGGCATCAGTTCTTGTTACAGATGGTTATGAGCCACCATGTGGTTGCTGGGATTTGAACTCCGGACCTTTGGAAGAGCAGTCGGGTGCTCTTACCCACTGAGCCATCTCACCAGCCCGAGTGTTAATTTTTACTTCTGTGATTGCTCTTTGTCTTGGGGGAAGATTGCCAGAAGTCTCCAAAATTCCTGAAATGAATTTCCAAAGAAGTAGATTGGGAGAGGAAAGTTCTGGCTGTATTAGCTTGGGGCTCAGGCCTGCTTTATGCTTCCCTGCTGTTGGCTTCACATCCACAAGCCCTGACCCACTCCCTGCTGCACTTCTTTGTACAGTGGCTGTTGCCATGGAGTCTGAGTGTGTAGGAGGACATCTGTGCTCATTTCAGTTGGAATATGGAAGAAGGAAGTCCTGCATGTCTGCTTTGCCCTTCCTTTTAGGAACCATTCTTTTCCCTAAGGTGTAGAAAGTTTGAGAATCCTCTTATGACCTTTAAATGCCAGTCTCTGAGCAAAATCTTACCTGAAATTCATCTTGGATGAAGACAGAAAATGAGGTTTGGGGTCAGATGGCACAGTTTTTATCTGTGAAGCCAGAATGAAAGCAGAGCTGCGCGGATGCAGAAAGCATGTTTGTACATTCATATGCCACAGGGAGTTGAGGGGGTTCCTGAGCCCCGTGAGGCTCAGCCAGGATCTCAGAGGGGAAGAAGATGGCTACCCTGACTATGTTCCATATCTTCTCAATGAATTCGTTTCTCACAGATATCCTAGTGTCTAGTTAAGCTTTTTTCTTTAACCCATCATGCTGGTCCTATCTATGTGGACTTTAGCAACATCTTCTCTCTGAACATCTTCATCTTCTGTCTTACTGTATCACCTGGCTGGCCTGGAGTACACTACGTCAACCATGCTGGTCTCACACTCACAGAGATCCACCCACCTTTGCTCCCTGAGTGCTGTAGTGCATGCCTCTACATGTGCCAGTGTATCACCGAAGCTAGCTGCTCTCTTAACTTTCTGAGGCTATAGATAATTTTCTTTCTTTCTTTCTTTCTTTTTTTTTCTTTCTTTTTCTTTTTCTTTNTTTTTTTTTTCTTTCTTTTTTTTTTTTTTGGTTTTTTGAGACAGGGTTTTTCTGTGTAGCTCTGGCTGTCCTAGAACTCACTCTGTAGACCAGGCTGGTCTCGAACTCAGAAATTCGTCTGCCTCTGCCTCCTGAGTGCTGGGATTAAAGGCGTGCACGACCACACCCAGCTGGTAGTTTTCTTTAGTGTGTCTAATTTCTTGTTTGTTCCTGTGGCACTTTGGGCCATATGTGTATGTATGTATGGGTTCTGGGGTCTGAACCTGGGTCCTCTGGAAGGGTAGAAGCACTCTTTAAGCACTGAGCTAGCTCTCCAGCCCTGACTACATGGCTTTCAATAGGGACTTTAAAAACATCTGAATGAATAAATAAATTCACAAATGACAGTGTAGACATTTCATTAATAATGATTAACAGTCACCTAAAACAACACAATGTTGTATTTCTACCTTAAAACAATAACAACAGTAATAGAGCCCTGTCACGTGATTGTCTTAATGCTCCTGATGTGGTGCCCGCTCATCATCTCTGGATAGGCTGAACCCTGACTGAGATTTATTTGAGTCATTGAGATGCAAAGGAAGTAGAGCACTCTCTCGCTTCTGTGTGCTGCTTCCTTGTACAGGTAAGTGGGTGGCTTTTAACCAAGGAAGAAGTGCAAGCTCTGATGACTTCTAAGCCATTAACCAAAGACTAGGTGGAGTGCTTAAAGAGAGCTTGCAGTTGTTGGAATGGGAGCTACTTGAGCAGAGCCTCCTAGAGACAGCTTATTTTACTTCCACAGTAGGCAGAAGGAGCATTGGGAAAGCAGCTTGCATCTAAATATGTGGTTTCCACAGTCTGAAAACATGGTTTAAAGGCAGCTTTATGCTGGGATTCTTTATTCAGCATTTGTCTGTAGATCAAAGTCCTTACCCCATCAGTATGCCATGTCTCAGGGTGAGAAGCCAGCCATTACTTAAATCCCTATTCTGAGGGGGAAGGGAACAGACATACAAAAGGGTTAAGTAACTTAAAAAGGATTATGGAGCCAGAGACCAAACAGTCATGGTTGGAACTTAGAGTTCCCAACTTCTATGCTAAGATGTAGATCACTAGGCAACATTTGCCTCTCTGCAGGAAGGAAGGTCCCAAAGCCCCCAAAACAATCTGTTAAGCTTCGCTGTGCTAGATAACATCCCAAGCATTTAGCTCTGCAAAAGGGAAATTGTACATGGTCTGACCTTTCAGATACCTACTGGGAACCATGAACACCCAAAGAGCGTCACAGTTTTCCGGATCCAGCTGGCTCTCTCATTACTGGCACAACCTGTGCCTTCATGGTTAGGAACAATTTGAGGCTGGGAACTGAGAGCCTGTTGTTGGAAGCTATGTTGTTGTGGGTGTTACTGAGAACGGGAATTTTTTTCTTTCTTCTTTTTTTGGTTTTTCAAAACAGGGTTTCTCTGTGTAGCCCTGGCTGTCCTGGAACTCACTCTGGAGGCCAGGCTACCCTTGAACTCAGAGATCCACCTGCCTCTACCTCCTGTGTGCTGGAATTAAAGGCATGTGCCACCACTGCTCAGTTCAGGACTGAATTTTTTTCAAGAGAAAAACTGGTTTGTTTGATGTATATCATTATCTGGCAGTTCTGCTGTAGGAATGACTTTGGCAGGTTGGCAGCCCTTCCCAATGTATTATTTACATTTAGTTGTCTGCTTCTTTTGGTTTAGTTTGTTTTTTAAACTGTAACTTGATGTGATTATAGACTTATACGAAGTTGCAAAAATAGTAAAAGTATACCTTTCCCCACCCTCCTCCAAAAATAGTAAAAGTACCCTTTTCACCCAGCCTTCTCTAAAGGGAGTGTCTCAGACAGCTCCTGACTCCTTGTAGTTTTGAAGAGGTTATGCAGGTGGGAAAGAATATAGCATGCTTGTGAAAATTATCTAATTCCAGCACTCAGGAAGAGGAGACAGGAGGGACAGAATTCCAGGGGCTCAGAGTCAGGAGGAGAGAGGAAGGTTAGAAATTGAAGGTTGAGGGTAAGTTGTGTGATGGATGAGCAGGTAGCCCTTGCTGCCAAAGAGAGAATTGGCTTTCAAACGTTGTTCTCTGAGCCGGGCATGGTGGCACACACCTTTAATCCCAGCACTCAGGAGGCAAAGGCAGGCGGATTTCTGAGTTCGAGGCCAGCCTGGTCTACAGAGTGAGTTCCAGGACAGCCAGGGCTACACAGAGAAACCCTGTTTCGAAAAAAACAAAAAAAAAAAAAAAAAAAAAAAAAAAAGTTGTTCTCTGACCTCCACACTCAGTAACAAATAGGTAAACAAATAAATAAGCAAATGTGTTGAAAAAGAAGAGTTCATCTTAAAAGCATCCAAGCAAAGGAAATAAAGGAAAGGGGCAAGGGTTGAGCTGTTCCAGGCCATCAAGTCCTGGTGAGGTAGGGGAAACTAAGATTCTTAGAAAGGTTTATATGGTTGTGGACATGAAAAGATTTGAATTCCTTTGCATAAAGCTTTATAAGATAGAGGAGATTTATGAACTATTCGCTCTTAGCAAGCTAGCTACCTGTGATAGAGAAAAACAAACAAAACCATTCCCCAATCTTACTTTAAATTCGTCTCTGATTTAGGGGGAGCATTTCACAAAATACAAAGCTATATGTGCCATTAAGACTGCTTTAGGGGCTAGACAGATGGCTCAGCAGTTAAGAGCACTGACTGCCCTTCCACAAGTCCTGAGTTCAATTCCCAGCAACCACATGGTGGCTCACAACCATCTGTAATGGGATCTGATACACTCTTCTGGTGTGTCTGAAGACAGCTGCAGTGTATTCATATAAACAAAAATAAATTAATAATATTTAAGACTGCTTTAGTTTCCATGTATAAAAGACAGACTTTCTTCCATGGATAACCAAGTTCTTAGAGTGTTTTTATGCAATTGTGTTAGATGTCACCTCTCATTTTCTATTATTTAGTGTGAATACTCTGTATGGTAGTATAGAAAGTTCAAGGCCTGGAAAAGACTACCAGGGACCTGTTTTTCTTGTTAGATGATTACATTTGCCTAAATCTAAAACTTTAAACTATTTTGAATCCTCTTTCGTTCTCTCAGAAACGTGGCAGAAGCCAAAAGATAAGAGAATCCAGCAGGCAGGCATCCCAGCTCTCAGGAGGCAGAGGTAGGCCAGCCTGGTCTACATGGTAAATTGCAGGAGACCCAGGACTACACAGAGAAAACCTTGTTTTTGTGGGGTAAACTGGAAAATGATTCTTACAAGGGTTAAGCTCCAAAAGAGCCAGGAATTATTTTTCTCTTCTCTTTACATGTGAAAATTTAGTTTATATCAAGAGAAGACCTACTGTCCACAGGCCAGTCAGTATCTTGTCGGTTCGTGAATGGAGCAAGGAAAGGAGCAGCTGTTTTTGCTGCTATCCCTGTACTAGTTTCCTAGTTCTAAAGTCAGACAGAGTTAGCTCGATAAGGTGTTGTCCTTCTACATCTCTTGCCTGAGCAAGACAGATCTGATATTGGTGTTCCTGTAGTCTGGGAGAGAGTAAAATTCTTAGTTCCGGGCTGGTGAGATTGCTTAGTGGTTAAGAGCACTGATGACTGCTCTTCTGAAGGTTCTGAGTTCAAATCCCAGCAACCACATGGTGGCTCACAACCATCTGTCAAGAGATCTGAGTCCCTCTTCTGGTGTGTCTGAAGATAGCTACAGTGTACTTACATATAGTAAATAAATAAATCTTAAAAAAAAAAAAATTCTTAGGTCCATGGCAGCTGTAGTGTGGACTTGGTCTGTTTCATTGAGTGCTACATTTCATAGAGTTTTGTTATCACTCAGTTGGACAATGTTTGGGAAAGAAGCAGGTACTGAAGGTGGTTCTCAAGCATGCTCAGTGATGGGGCTGCACAGGATTCCTATGTTTCCCCAAGTCTAGGCTCTAGATACTCTCTTCCTCTCTCCTCTTCCCCTCTTTTTCTTCCTCTCTTTTTTTTCTTTTTTAAAGGGTTTATATTTTTTTCTTTAATTATTTTCATGTGTATGGGAGTTTTACCTGCTTGTTAAGTCTGTACACCATACGTGTATAGTACTGGTGGAGCCCAGAAGAGGGCATCAGATCCTCTGGAGTGTGTGCAGGAAAGGTTGTGAGCTGCCAAGTGGGTATTAAGAATCCAATCAATCTCCTCTGGAGGAGAAGCTTGGCAGCTCATTCTCTTAACTGATGTGCGCTCTCTAGCCTCACTTTAGCTTGCCCTTCCCCTCCCCCCTCTTTCTTTTTCTGAGACAGGATTTCTCTGTGTAGCAGCATTGACTGTCCTATAAATTGCTCTGTAGACCAAACTGGCTTCAAACTCAGAGGTACCTCTGCTCTACCTCCTGAGTGCTGGAATAAAAGGTCAGCTAGCCACTTTAGTCACTTTTAAGACAGGGTTTTGCTAACTTCGAGCCTATGCTATCCTCCAGTGGTAAGCAACTGTCTTGTCTCTGCTTTCCCCTGCTAGAATTATAGAGGTCCATATAGGCTGAGTCTGGGAACTTTAATTTAAAAAGTTCATTTTATGATGAAGAAGAGGGTAGGTGGTAATTGGAAGGCTGCATCCTTCCCAAGTAAACAGGGGATGGGAAATGACTGATGCACATTCACAGCTAGGGAAATGGAGAACTCTTGACTTCCATTTAAAGAAAGATTTATTGTACTGACCTGTGTTGTGTTCACCTGGAGACTCAGAGCACAAACAAATGCCATGAAGCCGTTTCAGTTTATAGTTGATTCCTTTGCTACTGTGTTGGCGAGGTGCTTAGATACACAGAAAAGTGACTGAATATGTTTTAATTATTTTTTTCCTTTTCTTCTTTTGTGTTTTGAGACACGGTCTCATGTAGCTAGCACAAGCCTGAACACACTATGTACCTGAATATGATCTTGATGCCTTCCTTTACCACCCAAGTGCTGGGAGTGCGGGGCTAATGTCAGACACCACATTAGATACCTGTATTTTGAGAAGGCATCTTGTGTAGGAGAGGTTGGCAAGTATTTCCTTTCTACTCTTTTCTGCACCATTCTTGATTGACAGTGAGCCTACTGATCACTCACTGCCGTTGTCCCTGGGTGATTGGTGGTTTTTCTCCAGGGATGCTGGAATTGGCTGGAGTTTATGGGGCCTCCAGGGTTTTGGAGGCTTTAGCTTGTTATATCAGGCTATTTCTAGCTTTTCCTTGGCTTCTCTCTTAAGCAAGTGAGATACTAATACAATATTCCCTGTCTATTGGTCACTGAAATTATGTATCTCCCTGTGCTGTAAATTGGGTTCAGTGGCACCCAATCCTAATCCATACCACACCACAAAACAGGCTCTAAGTCTTGCCTTCCCATTGTGTCTTCTGCTCTTTATTGTATACAAAAGCTATGCAGACGGCTCTCTCTGACCTCTTTCTTGAGAGACACCAATTTGTACTCAATCAGAATCTGTCTTCTTTCTGTTTTTAATTTTATTTAAATGTCATTCATTTAGTTTTTTACAATTAAGCCTCCCCTCTGCTTCTCTAAGGCAGAAGGCTGAGCTACCACTCAGTGTGTCTTCCTGTGGCAGGCTTGTTCTCTTTGCACCTGGCTCACTCTCCATGTGGGGACAGGCTTTGGTCCTGGACAAGTTCCTGTGTCCATTACTCATCCTACTCCCACGTGGCGACACAATTTGCTGCTATCTTCTTTCCATCCCCCTGCATCGAAAGCAGAATAGAACCAAATCCGGGGAAGTCCTCATTGTGTACAGCGCATGGACACTGAGAACAGCTCGTTACGTTCAGAGCCTCGTTCTGTTCTGTGATGGTAGCCTATGGAAGATGCTAAGGTTTTCAAGCGGGTGATACTGAACTTTCTATTTCACAAGTAGATGGCTACTGCTCTCTTTGAATGTTGACTCGGGATTTAAAGAATTACCATAGTACTTAGTCTTGGCTCACCTTTCTAGAGCTTAGACACTGTATATTCTAGACAATGCTAATTTGTTGTTGATCAATGCGATGCACACACCTCACTGGAGGGGAACATAGGCTTAAGCCTCCAGCAGTATCAGAAGAGGCAGCAGTTGGTGCCAGGTTCTGGACAAATGCCCAGAAACCAAGATTCCAAGGACTCTTGTAGAAAACAACTTTCTAATGAACAAATAACGTGTATTCTAAGCAGCAACTTACCTTCAGTTTAATTATATTTATGGGTATATACTTGGTTCTTGTGCACATGTGATTATGTTGTTTTTTTTTTTTTTTTTTTTTCATTCAGTCAGGGTTATGTGTTTGGAGCCAGATAGCTAGAGCCTTGCTAATAAATGAGAGGCTAGACTAGAAATCAAACTCAGGGTCCCTTAAGATTACATACGGTATTGTTGGCATTTGAAGAGCATACTTAGCTTTCATTCCAACCTTGTTTTCTCTCCCCTCCTCCCCTTTCTGAAACAGAGTTTCATGTAGCCTAAGCTGCCTTTGAATTTACTGTGTAGGTGAGAGCATCCTCCTGCCTCTACCTCTGGAATGCTGGGGTACAGGCTTGTACCACCACATCAAGTGAGGAGTTTCTATTCCACTTTGTCTCTATGAGTTTGTCTCTATGACTACTCAAGTAATTTTTAATAAACTAAATTTAGTTCTTAAACCCATCTTTGGCTTTTTATGACTAGCTCACTTCACTAACATAATTTCTTTCTTTTAAAGATTATTTTATTTTCATTTATATGTATGTGTGAATATGTGCTCAGTTGCCATCAGAGGCCTGATGAGGGTGTTGGGTCCCCTCAAGCTAGAGTTTTAGACAAATGTGAGGTGCTTGACATGCATCCTGGGAACTGAACTTTGGTCCTTTTTAAGAGCAACAAGCACTCTAAATGTTGTGCCATCCCCCCACCCCCCATGATGGTTTGTGGTAGAAGAGTACCTTAATGGGTCGGGGAGGGGGCTGAGGGGGAAGGAATGCCACAGAGTTCAACACCACACCACAAATCTGTATATTCTGTTCGTAATATAAACTAGGGACAGAAAGTAAAGTTAAGGAGTTTAGGGGGGGAATTTATTGGTTTTGTTGAGGCAGGGTTTCTCGGTGTACTCTTGACTGTCCTAAAACTAGCTCTGTAGACCAGGCTGGCCTCAGACTCATAGAGATCCCCATCTATGTCTCCTGAGTGCTGGGATTAAAGGCATGTACTACCTTCACCTGGCTGGGAATGCTTTTTAGGTATACATTTGAAATTTTTCAGCCCATGGTTCTGATATTTTTAGGGAGGGCAGTATCCCGCCCTCAGGGATAAACAGAATAGGCAGGTAGGTGGGGAAATAGGCTGTTGACCGATAGTACTTGTCTGAAGTCCATTTGACCTGAGAGGTTGATTCAAGCCAGTTCCCTAAAGCTTACAAGAATTTAAGTTCACAAAAAAGAGATAAATTTTTGATATGTTAACATTACCACTGTGTAATCTGTACTGAAACTCACACCGTAGGAACGACAGAATATTTCCTCCTTTGAGTTAGAGTAAAGCTTGGGAACCCAAAGCATGAACACCTTTCTCTGTCCAAAAGGTAGGGTGTGTACAGGTTAGATAGATACTCTTAGCACAGTGAGAAGCACTTTTAAAGTTTAGTTTTAGAAGATAACCAAAGGAAATTTAAAGTAGTAGTCAATGCTTTATCAGAGCTAGATTAATAACTTATCAGAACTCCATTGATGAATGTTAAAACTCTGAACTTTTGGAGTATTCTATAACAATAGCATAGTGAGGGAGAGGAATCTGAAACATTTTTAAATTTTTACATATATCCTAAATCACTTTCTTATACTTTTACACATTGTATTTAAACACCTTAAGACACTTTGTTAGGCCGGGCAGTGGTGGCGCACACCTGTAATCCCAGCATTTGGGAGGCAGAGGCAGGGGGATTTCTGAGTTCGAGGCCAGCCTGGTCTACAGAGTGAGTTCCAGGACAGCCAGGACTGCACAGAGAAACCCTGTCTCTAAAAAACAAAACAAAACAAAAAAGACACTTTCTTAGACCTTTATAACTTGCATTTACAAATACTAAAACACTTTTTAGACCCTTATAACTCACTTAAGCTTTCATATCTCATATACATTAACTTTATACATTTTCCTATCCACTTATTTACCAACAGACACAAGTGGTTGATTACAGAGAACAGTTGTTGTAAAGTGAGTTCCTTTATTTATTTATTTACTTGCTTATCAATCATTCTATTCATTTATATCTCAGCTGATAACCCACTTCCCTGTTATCCCTCCACAAAACCCCCATCCCACATCTGCCCTCTCCCCCTCCTCTGCCTCTGTGAGGGTGCTCCTGCACCCACCCACCCTCTCCCTCCCCACCGGTCCAGCATCCCCCTATGCTGTGGCATCAGACCTCCACAGCACCTTTAAATGAAGGAATAGTAGTAAATTATATTGAAATTTTTTTGTGAATTTATCTCTTTTCAGAATCTGGTAGAAAGTTAACCTGTGTTTAGACCTCTAGGCAAGTGAGGCCTGAGGCCTGATTTTACACAGGAAGAGAACTGAGGAGGCGGCTGAAGCCTTGGCTGCTGCTGTTACACTGAGAAATCAGCACGAGTCTCCCTGTCAACCCCATCAGATCTGAGGAGGAGTCAGAAAGTACAGACCAAGCAGCTTCCAAATCTATCAGCAATGACCGAGAGAGACTTACCGGCTACCTGGATAATTATGCCAGGTGCAGAGTGGTCCCAGGTCATCATTAGTCTTTGCAGCCAGGCCCAGAAGATCTAACAAAGTGTTGTGTGGAGGAGGAACTTTGGGGACTGGCCATCCTTATCTAGGGACAGTGGAGCAATCAGCTACCAGTGTCCTGCTTGTCCACAGTTTGCACAAGGTCCTGGAAGTGATGGAGTGAAGTGCAGTGGCCAGATTTGTCACCAAGTGGCTAGATTTGGCACATTTAGAGCAATCTCCAGATAACTCTTCTGTGCCCAGTCATCTTTGGAGACCTTGGGGGTCACTGCTAGAATCCGAGGGAATCTGTCATAGTAAGCTTTTTCCACTAAATATTTTAAATGCCATATTCAGCAGATTTCTGAAATGTTTTGAGGACCATTATCTATTAACTATATCTAAACTATACAAATTTTTGCTTGTGTCTAGCTATTTGTTTTAGGCTAAAACTTGAAAACATACAGGAGGTTAAATAAGGCTTATTCCTGTAATTAAGTACATTAGTAATTAGCATGGGTACAAGTATAGTTCTGAATACACTAAAGAATTTGATCATTTATAAGGTGACTGACAACTAACTTGCATAACTTAATTATCTTCAACAGTGTGCAGTAAGGTAATAGCTTTTTGTTTGTTTGGTTTGGTATGGTTTTTTTCGAGACAGGGTTTCTCTGTGTAGCCCTGGCTGTCCTGAAACTCGCTTTGTAGACTAGGCTGGCCTCGAACTCAGAAATTTGCCTGTCTCTGCCTCCCAAGTGCTAGGATTAAAGGCATGCGCCACCACTGCCTAGCCAGGTAATAGCTTTTTATAAGATGAGGAATTTAAAGCTTTATCTGTGTTAATTTTTTATTATATATTTATTTACATTTCAAATGTTGTCCCCCTTCCTGGTCACTCCTCAACAAACTCCCCACCTCATTCCTATTCCCCTTTGCCTCCACCCACCCACCCACTCCCACCCCCTTCTCTGGGGCATTAAGTATCCACAGGACCAAGCACATCCCTTCCCACCGAGGCCAGATAAGGCAGGCAGTCCTCTGCTACCTATGTAGCTGGGGTCACCGAGACTGGGCCATGCGTGCTCTTTGATTTGTAGTTAGTCCCGAGAGCTTTGAGGAGTCCAGCTAGTTGATACTGTTGCTCTTCCTGTGGGGTTGCTTCAGCTCCTTTAGTCCTTCCCCTAACTCTTTCATTGGGGTCCCTGGGCTCAGTCCAGTGGTTGGCTGTAAGTATCTGCATCTGTCTTAGGTGCTGGAAGAGCCTCTCAGGACAGTCATGCCATGCTCCTGCCTGCAAGCTCATCTTGACATCAGCAATAGTGTTGGGGTTTGGTATCTATGCATGGGATGGATCCTAAGGTGGGGTGGTCTCTGGATGTGTTTTCCTTCAGTTTCTGCTCCATTTTTGTCCCTGCATTTCCTAGATTGTTCCTATATTAAATTTGAGCCTAAAAAGTTAAGTTAAAGATCATTTAGCATCAAAATAAAACATAAATGCAGTAAACTTCAGTTCATGGAGAGACTGGTATTGTGGGGCTTTTGCAGATCCTTCCTGAGGTTTAATAATAAGATACGGAGACATTTGTACAGTGTAAGGTTGTTGGCCTTTTCCTGGGGGCAGACTCTCAGCTACACCCTAACTTAACCTGACTTCCTGCCATGTTGCTCTCACTCTTAACCTCCATACTACTGTCTCCTCTTGCCTGGACAGTCTGTCTCTCCTCTGCTCAGCCACCAGCTCTTTATTCTCCAGAAAGCCACATTCTAATCTGACCCACTCAGCAGCAGGACAGCGCCCTTCCATCTCTTTGGGTTGCCCTTTGGCAGGGATGAGGTTATGTGACCTTGGCAGCTTGCTTTTTAACACAAACCATCGTTTGGACAGGTGAGAAAGGACAAGCATTTACATATAGAAAGCTGGTAATGGGGCTTGAGAGGTGGCTCAGAGATTAAGAGCACTGTCTGTTTTTCTAGAGGTCTTGAGTTCAATTCTCAGCAACCACATGAGGGTTCACTGTCATCTATGATGCGGTCTGGTCTGTCTTCTGGCCTGCAGACATAATTCAGGCAAATGTTGTTTACATAATAAATAAATCTTTAAAAAAGGGAAAAAAGCCTTTCCCTAATTCAACTACAGGGGTCCTGACTTCTGTCCAGTGGTTGGGTGTGAGTATCTGCGTCTGTCTCATTCAGCTGCTTGTTGGGCCTCTCAGAGGACAGCCATGCTAGGTTCCTGTCTGTAAGCACACCATAGCATCAGTAATAGTGTCAGGCCTTGGAGCCTCCCCTTGAGATGGATCCCAAGTTGGACCAGTCACTGCACCTCCTTTTCCTCAGTTTTTTCTCCATTTTTGTCTCTGCAGTGCTTTCAGACAGGAACAATTCTGCATCAGAGTTTTTGACTGTGGGATGGCAACCCCATCCCTCCTCTTGATGCTCTCTCTGTCTTTCTGCTGGAGGTGGACTCGACAAGTTCCCTCTCCCTACTGTAAGGCATTTCATCTAAGGCCCCTCCCTTTGAGTCCTGAGAGTCTTTCACCTTCTAGATTTCTGGTGCTTCCTGTAAGGTCCCCCACCTCCCACCTCACCCCCCGAGGCTGCATATTTCCATTCATTCTGCTGGCCCTCGGGACTTCTGTTCTGCTCATACCTAATCCTCTTCCCCTTTTCTCCTCCTACCACCCATATGCCTCCCTCCCTCTGCCTCCCCCCCCAACCCCCTTAATTGCTTTCTTCTCCCTTCCAAGTGGGATTGAAGCATCCTCACTTGGGCCCTTCTGCTTGTTAACCTTCTTGAGTTTTGTGGATTGTATCCTAGGTGTTATGTGTTTTTTGGCTAATACCCACTTATTAGTGAGTACATACCAAATATCCTTTTGTGGGTGAGTTACCTCACTCAGGATATTTTCTAGTTCCATCTATTTGCCTACAAAACTCTTGATGTCCTGCAGAAACAAATGGTCCTTACATATCTTAGGAGAGGATGTTCGGGAACCAAGGAGATGTGCTGGCTAGTGAGGGGTGTGTACACTGCGGGGCTGCTCTGCTCCATGGCTCTCTTTCTAGCTCCCACTTTACAACAGACTTACAGATCTATGAACTGTAACTTAAAGATAGGACATTTACACAGTGTTGGGGGAGACCAGACAAAAACAAAAAGAGCTTGAAGTGGAGAAAAGAGAAATAGGGAATGGAGACTTTCTTTCCATTGACCTTGATCTATTGCAGTATATGTAAAGGTCTTGAATAATATTGGGATCTAGGGTGCTGTTAGCTGGCCACATTTGGGTGACTATCTAAAGGATATCAAGGCTAGATTTTATTGCAAGAGTGAATACATTTGGAGCCCTTTGGTGGGGTGCTAGGTTGAGAGGCTAGAGTTGTTCTGTAGATGGTGCCATTCCCATGGATTAGGAAGAGAAGATGGTCCAATGCCTGTAGCCCAAGGCATTCCTAGAACTTGGTGGGTGATGGGGATGCAAAGGAGGAAGACACACTGTTCCTTTCAGTAGGTCATCATTGCACTCTATGGGGGTCAGGGACTAACCTGAGGAGATTTGGTGCCTGGTACTAGGGTTTTCTAGTGAAGTCATAATGTGAAAAACAAGCTCAAAGAGTTGTGCAGCCAACAAGGTTTATTGGTGATGCTTAGTTGAAGTCCTGGCTGGAGATACTTTCGCCTCTCAGCCAGTCTCAGAGCTGTTCCCATGTAGGAGGATTGGCAGTGTGTTACCTGGTTTGATAGGTCCTGTTGATTTCTTTCTTTTGTCTGCAAACAAGATCTTCAGGGGGTTCCCCCTGGTCAAATCTGATTTTTATTAATTTTGAAGGACTTCATAGCTTTTCTTCTCCTGTGGAAACAAATACACCACCTCTTCCCCAACTGTAACACACTTCCTTCCTTCCATCCTGAAGTGAGGACATGCTTAATATAAACAGGTTGACTTAGTTCATCCATTGTCTCTCGGGGGTCTTTGTTATCCCTCTTTGTTTGTTTAGCATGTCTTTTAAAGAACAATTAGATCTTTCTACAGCTGCTTGTCTTGTAGGATTATGTGATATACCTGTAATTGCTTCATTTTACTAGAGACATATGTTGGAGCATTCTCAATCTTTTTTTTTTTTTTAAGATTTATTTATTATATATAAGTACACTTTAGCTAACTTCAGACACACCAGAAGAGGGCATCAGATCTCATTACAGGTGGTTGTTAGCCACCATGTGGTTGCTGGGAGTTGAACTTAGGAAGAGTATTCAGTCCTTTTACCTGCTGAGCCATCTCGCCAGCCCGCATTCTCAATCTTAATTTGTACAGGTATTCCCATAATTGCTGTAACTTCTAATAAATGCCTAATTACAGAATCTGCCTTTTCAGAACTTAAAGCAATTGCCCATTTAAATCCTGAATATGTGTCTATGGTATAGTGCACATATTTTTTTTCAAACTCTGCAAAATGAAACATATAATCTGTTGTATGATGTTGCTCTAAGGTAGCTTCAAACATAATCTGTACTCTTAACTCGTATGTTGCATTTCGGTGAGTTGCTAATCTTACTCCTCAAGCCTTTGTGGAATGTTCTCTTTCAGTATTACCTATTTTACTGTTGCTGTAGGTTCCATATTGGATTCTTCTGAAGATGCTTTATTCTGATATAAAGACTCCTCTAACCTCCGTTATATGACCTGTAACCTAACGTTCCATTTTTCAGTCCTCTTCTTATCTAAGTCAGCTTTATTCTGATCTCCCTTAAAGGGGATATGTAAAATTTTAATCATTACTAAATGTATAATTATTTTTATGCTGACAGTCAAAACTATATGGGGTCCAAATGCTTTCTTCTATAGTGTTTTCTATTTTTTTTAAAGATTTATTTACTTATATGTGAGTATACTGTAGCTGTCTTCAGACACACCACAAGAGGGCATCAGATCTCATTACAGATGGTTGTGAGTCATCATGTGGTTGCTGGGAATTGAACTCAGGACCTCTGGAAGAGCAGTCAGTGCTTTTAACCCGCTGAGTCATCTCTCTAGCCAGTGATTTCTAATTTTTAACATGGAAAATAATTTCTCTTTTAATCTCTCCAACTCTCTCCTTTCTACAGATACTTTACTATTTTCCCTTTCTCTCCTTTCTTTGGAGAGTTTACTTTCTGTGTTCATTCATTCATTTCTCTAAACTTAGACTTTTTTGTGTGTTTAATTTTCTCTAAGCTCTTTCCTCTAGGTAATTTTCAAAAATATTATTCAACTCTCTTTTTTATTTTATTTTACTATTTTCAAACTAATTCTGTCTATGAATTTTCATACCCAGTTTCATTCATTCTTAAGCAGTAAAGCATAATTTCAAACTTTTTTTTTTTTTTTTACCTGATCAGAAGTTTGGCTGTGCTTGGATTTCTTCTTGTCTGTTTTTTTTCTGGCTTCTTGTAGCTGTCACCAGCCATGCCTCTACCCTTTTTGCTCACAGGGAAGTTGTGGTCCAGCCCTCTTTCTGCATGACTCTAGCCTTAGACTAGCTTGTGCTCCCATGGTTTGTTAGGGTCTGTGTGCCCCCTGGACTGGGCTGCTAGGTCTAGCAGGCGTCCCTTGCTGGCTTTTGGCCTGGAGGCCATTTTTGTTTTTTTGTTTTTGTTTTTGTTTTTAAAATATTTTATTTATTTATTTATTATATGTGTTTACACTGTAGCTGTCTTCAGACACTCCAGAAGAGGGCATCAGATTTTTCTTATGGATGGTTGTGAGCCACCATGTGGTTTCTGGGATTTGAACTCAGGACCTTCGGAAGAGCAGTCGGTGCTCTTAACCACTGAGCCATCTCACCAGCCCTGGAGGCCATTTTTGATCTCTGTCGCCTACCCACTCTGGGACAGCTGCAGTAGTGCAGTATTTCGCTGCCTTTTTGGCATCCGGCCATTGCATGCTAATCCTACCTGCTAGACTCTCTTGGACCCACACTGCTCATTCCTTCTCCATACCTGGGCAGTGCACTAAAGCTCCAGCCAGAAAGACGGTGAGCTAGCTCCCCAGTTACAGGACTGTGCTGGGAAGTGTATTGAAGCTCTGTACTGAGTATACTGAGAGCTGGCTTTTCTAGTCACCAGGGACTTTTTTTTTTTTTTTTTTTAAAGAGCCCCTGTCCATAGTGCCTCTCTGTGTGTTTAATTTTCTCTAAACTTTTTCCTCTAGGTAATTTTTAAAAATATTACTTAACTCTCTCTTTTATTTTATTTTACTATTTTCAAACTAATTCTGTCTATGAATTTTCATACCCAGTTTCACATTTCGTGACTAGAAAACCCTCTTCGACTCTGAAATTTCTAGCCACATATGCAGTGTGCCATTTGTAACCATGCTCCTTTCTCCCAGCACCCCAGTTCCCAAATAACCTCTCTGAGACTTAGTTATTTATGAATACATGCCTAGGCCGTGAGCTTGGGCTTGTTCCCCGAGGCGCCTGTAACTTATATAACTTATTTATTCTACTATGTGTGTCACACGACTGGTTACCTCTTCTCAGTTTCATATGTCTGTCACCTCAGAGTCTGGTGGCCAATCTTCCCGCCTCTCACTAACTCACAGAGTTCCTGTCTCTCTACCAGAACTCCGATCTCTCATTTCTTTTTTCTTTTTTTTTTTTTTTTTTTGGTTTTTTGAGACAGGGTTTCTCTGTATAGCTCTGGCTGTCCTGGAACTCACTTTGTAGACCAGGCTGGCCTCGAACTCAGAAATCCACCTGCCTCTGCCTCCCGAGTGCTGGGATTAAAGGCGTGTGCCACCACGCCCGGCTCCCATCTCTCATTTCTTGCCTTTTGCTAATAGTCCATCGGCTTTTTATTGACAGGTGATGCTTCTGCATAATACCTAAGAGATTTTTCTCTATACCCAAAATATCAAAATGACATTATGTACAAGCTACACCATGTTTTGTTGAGAGATGAACAATGATTTCTCACTCATTGGACCAAACATCTTTGGTTGTTCATTTGTTTTCTTCGAGACAATGTTTCTCTCTATAGCCCTGGCTATTCTAGAACTTGCTTCGTAGACCAGGCAAACCATGAAGTCAGAGATGTGCCTGTCTGTGCCTCCGGAGCTGGAACTAAAGGCATGAGCCACCACCCCTGGCTGGGACCAGACCTTTAACTTACTTAAGTTCCTGGTTGTTTTTTGAAAACCTTTCAGAACGGGTATCAGAAGTGCTGGGCTTTCAGTAAGGAAGAGGCTTGTGTTTACTCCTGTCCATCCCTGCCTTCTTAAAAATTGTTTAACAGTGAGAAACATGGTCATTTAAAGGGTTTAAACTAAGGAAGAGTAAAAAGGCACATTGTGCTTCTTGTGTCTTCTCAGGGGCTTCAACATGCAGTTCATGACAGCAAGTGCTTACAAACACGTGACTAACGGTGCTGTCTATTCAGTCACTCCTTGACTTTCATGGTTATCTTAATTATTCTCTCCGTGTACTGGTACTTTTGTGACTATCCTAGGAATAGCTTGGCTGGTCATGTGCCCAGTTGGCATCCAGCAGACAAGTCGATCAAGGGCAGTTTTCTAAAAATGAATGTGTATGGAGAGTGAGTCGGGGCAGCCAGCACAATCTCTGTCCTGTTATGTGCTGGCATCAAGAGCCTGGCCGCACGGTTTTGCTTGTCCTTGAAGCTGCCCCAGACTTAAGGTCACTGTTTTCTTTGGCCTGTTATGTAAGTTCTGAGCAAAGGTCTGTGCCTTAATTGCATAGGAATAAACTTGGTTATTAATTGTTTATGCCCAGTTTTTATTTGTGTTGGTTCTTATTTTGCATGAAGGTCACTCTAGGTTCTTATAAAATCCATTATTCAATCATATTCTGTGTATAGGACATAATTTTGAGAGTCAACTCTTAGTGAGGAAATTAGAAACAATTTTACTTGGTAATTATATGTTTTAAAAAAGAGGAGTTGTTCAGGAAAGTATTTTCTGGGTGAGCATGAGAATCCAAGTTGCCTATGTAAAAAGCTGAATGTCAAGGTGCAAATTTACAACCTGATCACTTGGAAAGCAGAGACAGGAAGATCCCTGAGGTCACTGACCACCAGACCTTGTCTAATCAACAAGCTCCTGATCCTAGTGAGAGACCAGGTCTCAAAAGACTGAAGTAGACAACTCCTGAGGATAGATATCCCAGGCCGTCTTTCACCATTTACATGAATTTCCACATAGAATGCACATGTGCGTTATACCTTCACACATACATACACTCACATGTGTACACAAGAGGGAGGGACAGAGGAAAGGAAGAAGAGGAGGTGTGGGGAGAGAGACAGACACTGTACCAAGTATAATGGTGTAGGTCTGGAATCCCAGCATGTGGGAACTGGAGGCAGGAGGATCAGGAGTTCAAGGCTAGTCTTCTTTTTGTAGTGAGTTTGAATTCAACTTGTGCTGGCTCCATGAGACTCTGTTTCAAAATACCAGACTAGGGGTGGTCTCATTTACAATGGGCTGGGCCCTTCTCCATCAATCACTAATTAAGAGAGTTCCCTATAGATTTTCCTGAAGTCCAGTCTTATGGAGGCATTTTCTTAATTGAGGCTTCCTCCTCTTAGATGATTTTATTTTGTATCAAGTTGACATTAAACTAACTAGCACAAGGACCAAGTGGAAATGTGGACAAAAAAGCCTGAAAAATACCCAAGAGCACCTTGGAAAGAAAGTTATCAATAAGAATCTAGACAAGTGTGGTATCAGTGTAGCCAACAATCCCGACACAGCATTTATGGTGAGTGGGTTGGGCTCCTTCACTCCAGGCCGCATCCACTGTCTCAGTGATACAGACAACACTGAATTTAAGACCAGCTTCCAGTCCTGGTTTTATCACTACCTAATTTGGTGTGCATGTTATTTTATTTCACTGTGTCCAAATCTCTGATGGGACATAACTTAAGGGAAGAAGGTTTCTTTTAGGGACATGATGGCAAAGCAGGCTCAGTGGCAGGCCAGTGAGGTAGCTAGTCTCAGGGTGTGTCTGCAGGTGGCAGGCTGAGGTGAGGACTGCTTTTACTTCAGTCCAGGATCCAGGATCCCACCCTAATGCTGCCACCCACACTGAGTATGTCTTCCCTGTTTAGCTATACCTTTCTGGAAACACCTTATAAGACATATAGAGAGGTGTGTTTCCATGGTGATTCTAAAGCCAGTGAAATTGGCTCACCATTAGTGGGTGGAAATGGGTGTGGGTTTTTCTTTTCTAAAATATGAGAAATTGGATTAAGTGACCTCTTGAGATCCTAAATTCTGGAATTTTATTCTCAGCCTTAGTATGAGGGGAGTTGTAAATCTGAAAGTCTGAAGGGGGAAGAGGATATGTGTGTGGTGCTGTCTGCACAGAGGATGTGATCCGTGAAGTCAGTTAGATGACGAAGAGGAAAGCAGCACTTACAGATGTTAGGACCTTCCCATGAGACACCATGGCTAAGGCAACTAACAAAAGACAACATTTAAATGGAGCTGGCTTACAGATTTAGAGGTCAGCCCATTGGCATCAAAGGGAGAACATGGCAGTGTTCAGACAGACATAGGGCTGGAGGAACTGAAAGTTATACATCTTCATCCAAAAGCAGATAGGGGAATACTGACCTTCAGGCAGCTAGGACATCCGTATCCAAAGCCCGCATCCACAGTCACTCACTCACTTCCTGCTCCAACAAGGCCATTCTAACAGTGCAACTCCCTGGACCAAGCATATTCAAACTGCCACAAGGCATTATGGTATTAGGTTTTTTGGAGCCAAGTTTAAGGTTGCTTTGTTCATTTTAGCTGCCGGTGAAAGATCCCTCTAGCTAGGCTCAGTAGCTCAGCCACTTGCCTAGTGTATGAGTAGTACTTGGTTCAGTTCCCAGTGTTGCAACAAACAAAAAGAAGTACCATCTAGAGCAGTGGCTCTCAGCCTTCCTGATGCTGCGGCCCTTTGATACAGTTCCTCATGCTGTGATAACCCCCAACTATAAAATTATTTTTGTTGCAACTATATAACTGTAATTTTGCTACTTTTTTTCTTTTCTTTTTTTTAAGATTTATTTTTATTTATTATATGTAAGTACATTGTAGCTATCTTCAGACACTCCAGAAGAGGGAGTCAGATCTTGTTAAGGATGGTTGTGAGCCACCATGTGGTTGCTGGGATTTAAACTCTACACCTTTGGAAGAGCAGTCGGGTGCTCTTACCTGCTGAGCCATCTCACCAGCCCAATTTTGCTACTTTTATGAATCATAATATAACTATCTGTGTTTTCTGATGGTCTCAGGCAACATGGTGAGAGGGTCCCTAAGAGGTTTCAGCCAGCAGATTGAGAACTGCTGTTCTAGGGGTTTATTTCACTTCCTAGTGCCCTTTGGGCGACAGGAGAGTGACATGTGAACCTGAATCACAGGGATAAACATGTCTCCACAGTCCTTACACACAAAGCATCTAGCTCACATTCGAGCATCTGTGCTAGACTGTCTTCCCTATTGATTTGCTCTGCCTGTATTTGCATCAGTTTGGACACAAATTGCCTGTTGGCTTGTGCTAGAAATATGCTCTTATTATTACGTTGTCATTCCTAACTCTGACTCCCTCCCAGGGATCATGTCTATCAGAGTCCATCACAGGAACAAAATTCCCAGTTCCCATCCTCCGGATCTGGTGCTTGTTAATTACCACACAGGCACCGATGAAGCCGCATCTCTGCTATTCTGGACTGGATATGTTAAGAGCCATGTCTTTCTCTGCTCCTCCTGCTCCTCCCTCTCTTTCTCTTGTCTCCTGTGAGTTAATGATGTCTGTTAGGTACTCATCTATTCACAGTACTTTTGTGAGTGATATGATTGAGGGAGAAAAGGATGCTAAAAGGCAAAAAGAGGGCAGAGTCTGATCTTTAGAGGAGACTGTTGATTAGCACACACAGTGGATATTAGCCTCTCTCCTCTGGGAAATTGAAGACCCCTTTATAAGGGTGGGGTGAGAGGCTTTGGAATGAGGAAATTGCTGCAGCTCTATGGGGCTGTGTGGTTCTGTAGTCTTCCCCTATTTGAAATTGTTTGTTCGAGATAAGATGGATTATCCTGGGACATAGGTTTTCCCAACAGACACTTCTTTCTGGGATGCTGATCAAGGCAGCTATAATCTCACAACCACAGCACTCTATCAGAATAGCTGAGCAAGGTGATCTTCAGCAAGGACAGAGGTTTGGACTGAGGTTAGTCATTTTTATGTGGCTCTTACCTAGCTAGCCTGTATTCTCAGAGCTACTAGTAGGAGTTGAGACTGTGAATGATCTATTGTGGGCACCTGCCGAGCTTCCCCAACCCCTGCCTGAGCCCAGTCCATTAGGTCACTTGTTAACAGACACCACCACAAAGGTAAGCTGCCTATCATTGGCCTTTCTAACACAAAACCCTAGAGAACTTTTCTCCAGACAGGAGTAGAGTACATGAATCAGGGTGTCTGCCTTCTTCATCTCTATCTCCTTGCTGTTCGAGGGGAATCGTGAACCTTTAGAACAGAATGTAGGCGCAGCCAGCCTCTGGTACTGTCCCTGTCTGCTGTTTGAGTAACTCCTAGAGGACTACATGTGAGGACTGTTATGTGGCAGGCTGTCTTTGCAAAGTCACTTCACTCATCTTTCCCTGCTGTTCCAAATCAAAGCACAAAACCCTTCTCTAAGAACAGTGAACTTCACACAAAGTACAGGCAGCATGGGAGAATGGATTTCTTGGCTGTCCAAAAAAAGATATAGTTTTAGAAAAATCAGTGTGGTGATGTGCTCCTATAATCCCTGTACTTGGTGGGGAAGCAGAGGCAAGAAGATTATGAATTCTAGTTTGGCCTGAGCTACCTTGAAATCTCGTCTCAAAAACTTAACTAAGTTAGGGACTAGAGAAATAATTTAGATTTTAATTTGCAATCATTTGGAGCTGAGTGCAAATCCCAGCACCAAGTATCAGGTGTCAAATGCAAGCTTATAATCCCAGCTCCAAAAGAGAACTTTAGGCTTCAGCTGGTTTCCTCGCTTCCCACTAAGAAGGGTTGGGTAGTGGGTACAGGGTGAGGCAGGATGGACACAGAAGTTGGATCCCATTTATGATCAAACGTCTTAGGTCAGTGTTTTCAACCTGTGGTCAAAACTCCTTCAGGGGTCAACTGACCCTTTTACAGAGGGTACCTAAGACCACTGGAAAACACAGATATTTATGTTATGATTCATAACAGTAGCAAAATTACAGTTTCGAAGTAGCAATGATCTACTTTTTTTGGTTGGCAATCTGCAGTATGAGGGACTGTAGGAAAGGGTCATAGTGTTAGGAAGGATGGAGCTGCTGGCCTAGATGAATGAGTAACAAGGCAACTGCGTCTTTTGGTTTTTTGTTTTTTGTTTTTTTCTTGCAAAAAGTTGTTTAAAGTTGCAAAGTTATCCAGGAACTTGACAGTACTTCCTTAGTTTGGGCACTCTCTTTCCTGAATGTCAGGCAAAGAAAATTCTTTCTGGTAAATGACGCTGTGGGTGGACAGAACATGCTACACTTTCCTTTGAACCAGAATACGTAAGATCCTATCCTACCCCACCCCCAGGTGGCGGGAGGGAGTCTGGAGGCTATTCACTAGTTAGGAATGGTGGCTGCTCTCGCAGAGGTCTGGAATTTGGGTCCCAGCACCCAAGTTGGACAGCTAACAATTACCTGGAACTCCAGCTTCCAGGGATCTGAGGGCACAGACACTCATGCGCACATATACACAATGAAAAAAATCTTTAAAAAAATTAATAGAAAACATTTTTTTTTCTTGTTCTGGTACTGGGCATTGAGCATAGGTTCACGCACGCTAGGTAAATGTTTGAGCTATGTTGCCAGGACTTGGGGGTGGTTGGTTTTGAGAAAGAGTCTCTCATTCAATACCCTATGCTGGCCTAAAATTCACAACAGACCTTCTGCCTGTTCTCCCACGGCCAACCCTTTAAATACAGTCACAGTAAGTCACTCACTTCTGTAAGCCTAGACTTTGGCTCAGCCTAGTCTCCAAAGTAGCTGGGGTGACAAGTGTGTGCCAGCTCACCTGACAGGGCTTTTTCATCTTTTGATGAGCTGTCTTCCCACAGGGGAGTAGTGCTGCTCTGGGTTCTTCAGTGTGGCTGCCACTGCTGGTAAGCATTCAGATATCTACATGGCCCTACCAGCACTGATGGCTGAAACAGATGTGGACAGGAGATGCTAGTCGTGTGGGGTGGAAGGACAGGAGATGCTAAGTCATGTGTGGTGGAAGGACAGGAGATGCTAGTCGTGTGGGGTGGAAGGACAGGAGATGCTAAGTCGTGTGTGGTGGAAGGACAGGATATGCTAGTCGTGTGAGGTGGAAGGGCCCTTGGTTTACTTGTAAATTGGAAAAGTTTGATGGGGAGATCACTGTGTGGGAGTTGATTTGGAACACTAAGATGTCAGTTTAGCAGTCACATCTCTGAGTTTAATTGCTTGTAAGAATCGGTGAGAAGAAGTAGAAGTTTTTAAAACCTTAAATGGGAAGATGAGGAGCGGTGCACCTGGGAAGATCAGTGGGTTTTTAACATGGTGTCACTTAGCACAGGCTGGATTTCACTGTTGTTCCCCTCCCACTGGCTCTCTTTGCTTCCCAAACACTTTTACCTCTGTTCGCAGACTGTGCTTAGCCAACTCCGCAGTCGTCTTTGACGTGGGAACTTGTCAGCTTCCCACTAGTCTGTTTCAGAAGAGTATACGTGAAAGCCATGAAACAGACCCGAAAACCCCTCTGGGGACAGCGTAGGAGATCTCCCATCTACAGTAGCTGCTATTTTGCCAGCCTCCTTAAAGAACATTGTTAACCCCTCATAGCCTGAGGCCCTTTCCTCTACCACATCCGAAACAGAATTACTCTCTGTGCCTTAGCTACATTGGGTGCCACCTGTTGGCTTAGATTTTTCAGAATCAACTTTTAATAAGGTGTCTCAAATGCTTTGACACCCCTCCCCCCTCCTAGCCCACAGTCCAAAGGTAGGAGAGAAAAGATGGTAAATAGGACAGAGAGATGTGGAAGTAGTTCCTTGCGGCAATTCCAATCTCCATTTGACAGAATACCCCAAATCAGCAGCAAAATGAAGATCTGCCAAGAGGGAGATGCGAGACCAACAAAGTGTTGCAAGGCTAGTGAACCGTCACTGTCCATTGAGTCCTATTTCTACTCTCTCCATATAGCATGTGTCTTCCCATGGGTCTTTTCTCAGCAAAACATCACATGAGTCTGCATCACATGACCCAACCAGAAACTTCCACTTTATCACTGTCTTCCCTAATACTCCTGTCCTTCCCACCCAAGTGCTAAGATGGGTGTGCTAGCACACTGGTCCACTTTTAAAAATGTACCAGGTAGTCTGTGCTAGGGAGAACCAGGTCCTTGTCTCTACTAGACAAACTGTGTAATACTGAGCTACATTACCCAGTCTTTCGTTGCTTTTAAAAGACCTTGGGCCTAGTGGCACAGGCCTGTCACTCCATCTAGCCAAATCAAAGCCGTTTCCTGAGGGAGTTCAGGGCCTACTCGGGCAACGTAGACCTCTTTCAAAATAAAAAAATAAAGAGCTGGGGATGTGTTTCAAGGGCTAACATACTGCTGAGCTGGTGTGAGGACCTAAGCTTGAATCACCAGAGTCCAGGTCACACACACACACACACACACACACACACACACACACACACACACACAAGAAAACTAGCTGAGCAGTGGTGGTATACACCTTTAATCCCAGCCCTCAGGAGGCAGAGGCAGAAGAATCTTTGTCGGTTTGAGGCCACCCTGGTCTACAAAGTGAGTTCCAGGACAGCCAAGGCTATTACACAAACCCTGTTTCAAAAAACAAAAAGCAAAAACCAAACAAACAAAAAGGACTGTATAGTAGAGACTTACCTAGCAGGTACAAAGCCCAAGGTACTATCTCCACTATTGCAAATAAATAAAAGGCTGCAAGAATGCATACAATAAAAGCAAAAAAAAAGACAATAGGATTATATTAGATTATACATAGCAAAAATAGAATGTGGACAGCCCACAAAATGGAGAGAGATTGTCAAACTGTTCATCTATCAAAAGGTTATTAAAGATTGAACGATTTCTTTTTTTGTTGTGATGGGGTTTTTTTTGTTGTTGTTTTGTTTTGTTTTTTTTCGAGACAGGGTTTCTCTGTATAGCTCTGGCTGTCCTGGATCTCACTTTGTAGACCAGGCTGGCCTCGAACTCAGAAATCTGCCTGCCTCTGCCTCCTGAGTGCTAGGATCAAAGGTGTGCTCCACCACACCCGGCTGAATGATTTCTTTTTTGAGCTGGATATGTTGGTAGAGGCCTTTAATCCCAGCACTAGGGAAACAGGCAGCCTCCTTGAGCTCTTTGTGAGTTCAAGGACAGCCAGGGCTTCATAGTGAGACTCGTGTGTGTGTGTGTGTGTGTGTGTGTGTGTGTGTGTGTGTGTATCTATATTATTTTTTAAAATTATGTGTATGGGTGGTGGTAGAGGCCAGAGGATTGGGTTCCGTGGGAGCTGGAGTTATAGGAAGTTGTGAGAGTCCCACTTCCCATAGGTGCTGGGAAACAAACTTGGGTCCTCGGTGAGAACAGTGTAGACTTTTACCTACTGATCCATCTCTCTGACTTCCAAACAAATGATTAATACTGAAAAGTTATATAGAACTCAAAAAATATAACAAAATCATACAACTTAAAAGTGAGCAAGAGTTTCAGATGTGGTAATTCTAGCATTTGGGATGTGCAGGCAGTAAGATCAAGTAAGAATTAAGACTAACCTCTATGTAAAACAAGTTTGAGGCTAATTTGGGCTCCATGAGATTCTCTTTTACACATGGATGGGGGAAGGGACTGAAGGTGCAGTTAAAAATGGACAGGAGTCTGGAGGTGTAGCTCAGTGGTGGAACACATCTTAGGACTTACATGGCTCTGGGCCTGCTCAAACGGAGCAATATTCTCAGCTAGTGAGCTGGAGGTCAGCCTGCCCCTCCCCCATGCATGTGTTTGTGATATATACACACATAGATTTATATGGTATAGTAGATACCATATAAATCTATGATCCCAGCACTCAGGGACAGAGGCAGGAAGATCATGAATTTGAGGTTAGCCTGGGCTATGAATTGGACTGTCTTCTGTTCCTGTCTTATTCTTCTACTCTGTGACAAAACCATAACCAGCCATTATTTTACTGGGCCATGATTCCTTAATTTAGAGTTATCTAAAGATTACTGCTGCTGTGGTGAAACACCATGACCAAAGCAACTTGGGGAGGACGGGGTGTATTCGGCTTAAGCTTCTGTGTCACTGATCCTCAGAGGAAGTCAGGAAGGAACTCCAACAGAGCAGGAACCTGGAGACAGGAGGAGATGCAGAGGTCATGGAGGGGTGCTGCTTACTGGCTTGCTGCTCATGGTTTGTTCAGCTTGCTTTCTTTTCGAACCCAGGACCACCAAGTCCAGGATTAGCCCCACCTACAATGGCTGTGCCCTCCCCCATTAATCACTAATTTAGAAAATGTCCTACAGGCTTGCCTGCAGCCCAATCTTATAGACACATTTTCTCAATTGAGGGTTTCTTCTCTCAGATAACTCAGATAATGTATGTCAAATGGGCATAAAACTGCCAGCATAAGAGTCCATGTGGGTTGAGCAAATGCATAGCAGCAGGAACAGCTAAGCTCACATCTTGATCCAAAAGCAGAAGGCAGATAAAAACACGCTGGGAATGGTGTCAGTGCTTTGAAAGCTTAAAAGCCCACCCCCAGTGGCACACTTCTTGCAACAAGGCCACACCTCCTAATCCTTCCCAAACAGTACCAGCTAGGACCAAACATTTCTTCCCCCCCCCACCCACCCCCGAAGACAGTGTTTCTCTGTGTAGCCCTGGCTGTCCTGGAACTCACTCTGTAGACCAGGCTGGCCTCGAACTCAGAAATCCGCCTGCCTTTGCCTCCCAAGTACTGGGATTAAAGGCGTGCACCACCATCGCCCGGCTTCAATATTTTTTTTAACTTTTAAAAACTTTTAGCTTTTTAAAACTTGGAAGCTCTCAAAAGCTCAAAGGCTCTAAACATAAGTAACAAGGAAAAGGAAATACTAATTACTCTGCCTTGTTCTTTTTTTTTCCCTCTGCATATATTGAAATAGCACATGATAACCCATAACTTACTCTAAGTATTGTGTGTTTCTTTTCTGTCTTCCTGTATTTTAGTTACTATACCAGAGAATGGATTTCTTCCTCCCTGGCTGGTTCCTTTCTCCCGCTAACTAGCGGCTTCCACTTTCATGTCACATATGTTCTATTAGTCTCTCTGTTTTCCCACCCCTCCCTTTACAACTCTTCCACTCCTTATCGCCCTATACTACTTTCAGGTCATAAATTCGCTCTCATGTGCATGCACACACATGTGGATCCACAATTACATGTTAATAATAAAGGAAGACCTTGGTTGCTGAGACTCTTCTGACCTGTGGGTTTCTATAGAGCTATTTTGCTTTTATTTATTTACTGTTTGTTTACATTTATTTATTTATTTATTTATTTATGTGTGTGTGTGTGTGTGTGTATTTGTATGTGGACACATCCATGTGTACACATGTGTGGAGGTTAGATGACACATTGTGGGAACCAGTTCTCTCCTCCTCCTAAGTGCATCCTGAATCCACTGTGGTCATCACACTCAGTGATGCCACTGAGCCTTCCTGCTGGCCTTTACTTACTTTTATTGATTATATTGATTATTATTTGAATAATTTGTTGTTTCTTTTTTCTAAAGCCTTGATAAACTTGCTGAAGTTCCTTATGTCAAATGAAACTGTACTTTTGGCCAAACACAACATTTTTACATTGGCCCTTATGGTGAGTATTAATAAAAATATTTGTTTTTCTAAAGTCAGTATACCAAGGCAGAAATGGGCTGGTTTGTAATGGGAGCCAAGGTCTGGGATCTAAGCTGTATTTCCTTATGGATTTGACCTGGGAGGTATGGATGCAGGTCACATCTCTCTGAGCAATGAGTTTAGTTCCAGCTAAGAATCTCTACTGTACTCTTGCAATGTCTATGTGGGGAATAGTTAGTTTTCTAGGGGCCTCCTGGACAGATAAGTGGATCTATCATCATTGCACTTGGCTTCTGAAGGATACATAGAAATGTTTATTTTATCTGGTAGTAATTCAGGGGAGAAGGAGATATCATATCTTTCAGTTGTCTATACAGCATGTAAGTGTTACGTATTTGGTGGTGATGAACGCCCTGTTTTTATAGTATCTGCTATTTGTAGAACTATGCCCAAGATGGCCAATTTTCAGCTCTCAGCATGACAACAAAGCCATGTAGGGTTGAGATGTGTAGCCACACCCTATTATATGATATTCTCTCTACATGCACGAATCAGTTTTCAGAGCACAGATAAGGATGAAGGTAGAGAATAAGTAAGAATCAGTGAATAGTTAATAATTGGTTTTTTTAAAGATTTATTTATTTTATTTATATGAGTACAGTATTGCTCTCTTCAGACGCACCAGAAGAAGGCATTGGATCCCATTACAGATGGTTGTGAGCCACCATGTGGTTGCTGGGAATTGAACTCAGGACCTCAGGAAGAGCAGTTGGTGCTTTTAACCGCTGAGCCATCTCTCTAGCCCTTAATAATTGTTTTACAAGCAGTTTTCAAAGTCCCCAAAACAGTGTATATCTGGAAACCAATAAGAGATGCCTACAGTGTACCACTGGTAGTGCTTTTCTGATCTTCCCAGCTTGATGCCTGGATATGGGCTATTGCTTCTTTTTCAGATTGTGAACCTATTTAATATGTTTATCACTTATGGTGACACATTCCTGCCAACCCCCAGCAGCTACGATGAGCTTTACTATGAAATTATCCGCATGCACCAGAGCTTTGACAACCTCTACTCCATGGGTAAGCACTTCTGGTCTTTTTTTTTCTTTTTTCTTTCTCTGCCCCTTGTCCAGTAAGTAAGAGGAAAATGCTACAAAAGACTCTGTAGTTGGATAGTACCTTTGTATGGTATAGAAATAAATAGATCAGAGCCAGGCATGATAGTGAATGACTTTAATTCCAGCACTAAAATGAAAGAGGCAGACAGATCTCTGTGAATTCCAGAATCTGACCTGATACATAGATCCCTGGGGTATACTGGCCATCTAGCCTTGCCTACTTGGTGAGCTTCAGGCCATTGAGTCCCTGTCTCAAAAGGGACAAGGTGGATAGCATCCTTGAGGGATTACATCCTGTATGCTAGGTAAGTGTTCTTGTCTACTGAGCTACAGCCTCATCTCTTTTCCCTTGGCGATCCTTCTCTTGTTGACCCTTTAAAAAACAAAGCAGAACAAAACAGAAGCCTTGCCTCTTCTTGGGATCCTATATTATGAAAAAAGTAGGAGGTAATATAAATAATAAAATACATTTTAAAAGGGCTTGCAAAGACTTACTCTTGCTAAGAGCCTGGGTTCAGTTACCAGCAAAAGATGTCAGTGACTCAAAACCATCTATCAATAACTCCAGTTCCAGGGGAGTCCAGTGCCTTCTGGGCTCTACATGAGCATATGCACACAGTATATATAATCTCATACAGGAACAAGCCCATACAGAAAAAGTGTTTTTAAAAGTGTGTTAAAGGGTAAGGACAACGAGATGGTTCAGTTGGTAGTAACAATACTTATTGTATAGTTCTGGTTACTTGATTTCAGTCACTGGAGTCCATGGTGAAAGGAAAGAACAGATTCTCAAAAGTTCTCGTCTGACCCCTAGGTGCACATTGTAATTGTACTTCAAACTAAAGCTATTGTTTATATAGTAAATTATGGAAAACAAATATCATACACTGTTAAAGTCATGAAAGAAAGACTGAAGAAACTTACCCCAATTGGGGGTTTTAGGCTGAGGATATACTTCAGTTGATAGAGTGCTTTTCCTAGAATGTAGGAAACCCTGGATTCAATCCCTAGCACACCGTAGCAGTGTGTGCTGGCACACACCTGTAGTCTAAGCACTCTGCAGGTAAAGCAGGAGAATCACAAGTTCAAGGTCATTTTCATTGACATAAAGAGATCTAGGTCAATCTGGATTACATGAGACCTTGTCTCAACAAGCAGTGGTAGATTGGCTGGGGAGATAGCTCGGTTGTAAAGTACTTGGCTAGCAAACATAAGGATCTAAGATTGGTCATCTGATATAGATACAGTAGCTGTGTAATCCCAGTTGGAAAGTTAAATCGGGAGAAATTCGAGTTCAAGTTAGAGCAGGCAGATCTCTGTGAGTTTGAGGCCAGCTGGTCTACAAAGCAAGTCCAAGACAGCCAGGGCTATTAAGTTCTAGGGTGACAGATCAGTTGGTAATGTGCTTACAATACAATTATGAGGACCAGAGTTCAGTTTTCAGTTGGAAAGAAAGAGAGAAGAAAGGAGGGAGGGAAGGAAGGAGTGTGCCTCCTACCCACAAGTACCCAAGAGCTAACTATTTCAAGTTGAAGGTAGTGATAACAGTTTCAAACTTTCAAATTGCATTTTGCTATGCATGCTCTGGATTGTTCACACCAGCCCTTTCCCAGACCATTAAAGATGAAGTACACATACACATACATGCACACATGTGCATGTCTTTCTCTCCCTCCCTCAAATACATATTTGAAAACAAACCAAAAAATTCTTCAAACTAACAACCCCCTTGAAATCAGCAAAAGACACCTCAAGACCAGCAATAGTGTACTCACATACGTAAAATAAATCTAAACAATTTTTTAAAAATAAGATAAATAAGTCAGACAGAGGAAGAGGTAGAAGAGGAACAAGGGAGAGGGGAGAAAAAGAGCAAGGGGAAGAGGGGAGTGACCTTTGTCCTAGAGAGACAAAGGGCTGCCTCTGTGTGCACTGCTGACTCGGGTCTTCATGCTTAGGGTTAGGCAGCAAGGGCTCTACGCACTGAGCCGTCTCCTGAGCCACAGATGTGGCTTGCAAGCAAATAGCAGTTTATAAAGGGAAAAAAGGAAACTGTTGGGAAGAGTTGGTTTATTTTGATTGTACATGTTAATTAGTGCAGCCAAAGGGGGACTTTTGATTGCTGAATTACATTACTTTGATAGCTGGACCTTGGTGGACAGTCTCAGAGGGACAAGGTGGCCAAATAAGGAATAGACCTTGTTGGCTAGCTTTAGGAGTGTTATCTAACAGTTTAGCAAAGCAGAAGTGGGTTGGGAATGGGAAAGGCCTGCTAGAACCATGACTTCTGTTTGTGAGCCTGCTAGACCTCTTCACACACACCCACACACACACACACACACACACACAAACACACACACACACACAGTACAAAACAACTGAATCGTCAGAATCACTTGTATTCTCTGATTCTGAGTTTCTTATTGTTGTGTGACAAGACTTTTGCAGAAGAGGAGGTACAACATACATGTCTAATAACACCAGATAGGAAGCCCAGGATAGACCAAAGTACAGATACCAACAAAATCCAACTTGGGGAATCAGTATATTTTATTAGGGTTATTTATAAGAGAGGGTGTAAGGAGTTACAGGAACAGTAATGACTCAAAGACAGCTTCATCACTAATGTCCAACTCAGCACAAGTGATAGCTAACAAAAGCCAGGAACCTGGAAAACACTGCACAGCCTACACAGGTAGCTCAACAGGTTAGAGAATGTCCTTTCTAAGTGACTCTGGTCTAAACCTCTTTTAGGCAGCTCAGCTGGCTTTGCTTCTGGGCAGCTAGTCTAGTCTCTTAGGTCTTCTTTACAGTTTGGCTTATCTAAAGAGACCTATTTTTTATTTTTTATTTATTTATTTACTTACTTATTTATGTATTATATGTAAGTACACTGTAGCTGTCTTCAGAAACCCCAGAAGAGGGCATCAGATCTCATTACTGATGGTTGTGAGCCACCATGTCATTGCTGGAATTTGAACTCAGGACCTTCGGAAGATCAGTCAGTCAGTGCTCTTAACCGCTGAGCTATCTCTCCAGCCCCCTATTTTTTTAAAATTTTGCTTGGCTTGTTTGAGAGCAACTCTCAGGAGCTTGGCTTGTTAACTCTTGCAGGGAGGGGCCTAGTGAATCTGGTCAGTTTCAGGGACTTCCTGAAATATCCTGAGTAGTTCTTCCTGCTTAAAGAGCTTCTCTGCAGACTGGAATGTTTTGATTTGGGGGGGAATCAGTTATATAACACCTATCTGTATGTTATGTTATATATAAAACCTTTGTTCGGTGCCTAGTACTTTGCAAACATTCCACATATTTGCCTCTGTAATCAGTCTTTAAGAACATATTTGAGGGCTGGAGAGATGGCTCAGTGGGTAAAATCCTTGTTACCCACGCAAGAAGACCCGAGTCAGCAGTACGCACATTATATGTATGTGCTCATAATTCCATGCTGGGGAGATGGAGACAAGCGGATCCAAGGCTTGTCTCAAGACTAGTTTAGTCAATCAGTGACTTCCAAGTTTAGTAAGAGATCATATGTCAAAGCTAAGGTAAAGGGGCCACCTAGATGGCTTGGCAGGTAATGGGACTTGCCTCTAAGCCTGACAACCTAAACTCAGTCCCTGGAACCCACACATTAGAAGGAAATCAACTTTACAAATTGTCCTCTGACCTCCATAAGCATGCACTTTAACACTCACATATAAATTAGTAAAAATAAATTTTAAAGGTACTGAGTAATAGAGGGTGAAGTTCATCTCTGTTCTCTATGTGCACATGTGTGTGCACATGTTCCTATACACATGAATGCACATGCGCGTGTATACAGGCAGCAAAAACAAAATCTTAATTGAATGCCTGCTTTCTTTGCATCATCCAGGGAGTACTTGTGCTGTTGTGTCTATTCTAAATGGCATGGTTATGATACCATGGCCTGAAGCATAGCTGTCAAGGGATATGTTCACTTTTGTATTTCTGTAATCTTTTTCTCCCACTGTGAATGTGTTTGTAAAAGAGAATTTGGTCAGATAGTGAATGCTTTCAATTGACTGATTTTTCAGGTTACTCAGCTAGAGAGGCAAAACGGCTTATTCCTTGTTTGAAACATGATTATTCTCTATCTGGAAAGGTTATGTGTCCTATTTGGCTGGGTGTATGTCTGGTTTATTAAGATGTACATGAAGCAAGATGGGACATGAGCTCAGCCAGTAGGAGTGCTATGAGTTTAAAGCCAGCCTGGCCTACACAGTTCCATGACAACCAAGTGTAACCCTTGCCATTAGGGAAATGGTAAACCTGGTAACCAGGTGGCCCTCACAATGCCACTCCTATAATAGATACCTGTAAGTATGCATGTGTTGTGCAGGCATGTGTGCATGGAGCCTGGGGTCAGTCTCAGGTTATTACGGGAGTTGTCCACCTCATCATTAAGCAGGGCCTCTCATTGACCTGGGTTTGCCAAGAAGACAAAGCTGACTAGCCAGGAGCAAGCCGCCGGTTCCATCTGTGTCTGCTTCACCAGTGCTAGGCGGTGAGCATAAGCCTCTATACCAGACATTTTCCTGTGGGTTTGGGGCCCTAACTCAGGTCATCCTGGTCTAGTGGCCAACTGGGCTATCTCCTCATCTTCTTTGTATAGTAAGTGAATATAGAAACTAAATTTTGGGGCCTACCTATTACCAGAGGAGGGGCGAGGAACAGCCTGAGGCAGAAAAGGAGTAGTGACTACTTTGATGAAAAGTGAGACCTGGCGATGGTGGCCCATGCCTTTAATCCNAGCACTTGGGAGCTAGAGGCAGGCGGATTTCTGAGTTCGAGGCCAGCCTGGTCTACAGAGTAAGTTCCAGGACAGCCAGGGCTATACAGAGAAAGCCTGTCTCGAAAAACCAAAAAGAAAAAAAAAAGAAAAAAAGAAAGAAAGAAAAAAAGTGAGAAGTCAGAGAAAGAAAAATTCCTGGAGAAAATAGTTGAAAGATTCTAGAAGCTCTCATTTGTTGTCCTTTTAAAAACAAGACTGGCGCAGGTTTTGTTTGGTGTTTGTAATCGTGCTATTCTAAGCTGTGTCTTCATTCCTCATATTTGTTTTGTGTCAGGAGCTTGACAGATCTGTCTTCTTTCTTTCCCAGTCCTTCGGGTTTCCACCAATGCTGGCCAGTGGAAGGAGGCAGCAAGCAAGGTGACACATGCATTGGTGAATATCAGGTAAGGAATGGAAGTTTCTTTCAGAGGTTGCTGCTCATCAAGAGCTTTATTGCGCACCTTCCCGAGGAGAACGCTCTAAGCACTACTACTATTTTAAGCCCTGATGTCTGTAGGAGTGGAAGAAATTGTCACACTTTATCAAGAAGCAGGAGTACATGAGGCTCTCATTTTGTCATATTGAAATAGCTCAAAGTGCTGGCTGTTTTGTGAATTTTCTACCCCAGAGATGGTTGCATGGCCTTCGCAGGCACCGGAGCTGCCAAAGTGTTCTTTATGCATAAGCTCCCGCGAGCTTCCCCTAAGGGTTCCTCTGCTCTTCACCAGGGTTTCTCCGTGGGGATCTAGAATGTTCACATTTTACTATAGATAGCTATTTCTATTTGTGGTAAATACAAGCAAACAAAGACCCTAGGGGCTACGTCATATTTAGTTTCTTATGAAATAGCAAAATAGAGCACTGTGTGTGTTAGGTAAGATTGTGTCAGGTATGGTGTTCACAGGGCCAGGGGAAGCAGTAATCTCACAGGAGTAAATGGGTCTGTAAGTGGGGAGGGTATGGGCTGTACGTCAGATCTCAGTCTGACTGTCTCCTATTCTTTCCTCCCTTTGTTCTTATGATTTTCCTTTTTCTCAACAGTTATTAAGTTGTTTTTGCAAACAATCAAGAAGTTAAGGTTGATTAAAAGAGGCAAAACCAGCAGATGGGGAACTTGATTTAGCTCCAGATGTAAGGCTTGCCAGACACTCCAATAATAGTAATGTGTATTTACAACTTTGTATAGAGTCTAATGTGTGAGAGAGCAGGGGTGTGGTGTTTATTGCTTTCTTTCTTTTAAAATACAATGTCTCATCTCTGCAGTGATTTACTACAGCGTGTCACATTTGGGAATAACAGGGAAGCTGTGAACTGTGTGTGTTAGGTGGGCTGGGACGAGGGAGCAGGGGGTGAGATGTGCTAACAAGACATAGTGAGGAAGGTTGGACTGCCTGCCTACACCCAAAGACATTTTGCAGCAAACACAACTTTATAAATCTCACCAATAAATGCAGATCTGCACCTAGCAGTCAAGACACTGTCGTGAGTCCATATGATAACTGTCAGTTTCTAAAAGAGTTTGGCATTACAAACCCTTCTGCCACATACCCGTTTATGACCTAAGGGCAAGACAGATGTGGATGTTTGAGTGCAGCATCAGGTTCTGGGTTAGAGTATAAAGTACATAAGAATATAGTGTAGTTATTTATTTATCCTATATTTCCACGGGCTTCTCAGGCAGCTCTTTTTCATCTGGGGCCTGTTTACTGTATCTTCTACTTTGCTGCCTTTGCTTTCAATGATTTCTGCCTTGGTTGCTGTCCTTATTCTTCCCAAGGGCCCCCAGGCAGCTGGTTTAAGTCCCCTGCCTTCTCTGAGTAACTGAAAGAATCAGGCTGAGCCTGAGAAGGCGCTTGTCAGCATGGTAGCTTCTCTCGTATCACTCCATTTCTCAAGCTGGGCTTCCTGCAGAGGATAAGCACCCCACTCCACTGCTGCTAATTAAGTATTTGGCCAAAGAAGGAAGGACCCAGTCAGCTTCCTCAAGAGATTGCTGGAAAGATGCGTGGGAATCTTACCACACGAAATCCAGACCGTGAACATGTATGATGATACTAAGAACAGTATACCTTCGCTCCTTACTGTCATCTCTTTTCCATTACTAAATGTCAGGCTTGGGATGTTCTTCCATATGCTATTTCTCTAATCTTTTAATCTTCAAACTCTGTAGAGCATAATATATGCTGCTTAAAGCGTCCTTGTTTTTGCAACTTGAAACATATTCTCACATAGCTTTGAACTCAGTACTTAACCAGTGGTCACTTCCTGCTCTATTACTGAAATGCTGGGATTACGTGTGTTTGTCACCACACTTTCCTCAAAATACAATTTTTAAAGATTAAGAGTGACTTTGGGAAGGCCCTACTTTGTTACATGGCAAAGTTGTAAGCCCAGCTTTTCCTTTCGGGATGTAATGTTCCAGGTCCACAGAGATGCCTTATGCTATTCTTTCTTTCTCTCCGGGCTGGAAGGCATGGGGCGAATCAGTTAAAGAAGCAGCTGCTGTTTGCTGCATGACCTTGAGCAAGTTACCTTCTCTGGATGTCTTTTACCACCTATTAAATGGGGATGCTGACACCAGCCACTAGCTCCTGATAAACTATAAAACTGTAGTCATTTTATTCAGAATATCCCCAAGTTTCGCACATCTTATAAGATTCCAGAATCTCCTTCCTTCTTTTAGACCAACAAATATATTCATGTAATTTGTTTACTATTTTTCATCTGTCCATTTGTTGATGGGTACCTGAGTTACCGTACTTTTTAGGTTTGTGTCTGATGCTTCTATGAGTACAAGTTATGTTTGGGAGCTTGCTTTCAAATCAGTATGGCATTGCATACTTAGAACATTAGCACTTGGGAGGCTGAGGTAGGTAGATGGATTGGCATTTCTAGTCCATCTGGGTGATATAGCAAGGCTCTCTTAAAAGGGGTAAAGAGGCCCTGCTTCATTTCTTTGAGGCATAGAACCAGTTGAGTTTCTGTATCGTACGGTAATTCTGTAGTTAGGGTGTGTTTGTTTGTTTGTTTATTTGTTTTGAGGAATTGCCATGCTGCTTTTGAGGTTTCTTTCTTGTTTTATGTTACATGTATGAACAGCATATGTGTTGCATGTATGAACAGCATATGTGTGCCTGGTAACCCTGGAGGGCAGAAGAGGCTATTGAATCTTTTGGGACTGGGTTACAGATAGTTATGAATCACCAGGTGGGTGCTAAGAATTGAACTCGGGTCCTCACAAAACTAACAATTGCTTTTAACTGCTGAGCCAATTCTGTACATGCACACCCCTTCCTTAACTTTGAGACAGGGTTTCACTGTGTACCCTGGCTGGCCTAGAAATCAAAAGTAGCCAAGGCATGTCTCACACTCAGATCTACTTGCCTTTGCCTGATGATGCTGGGGTTAATGGCATGTGCCACTGCACTTGGCCTTCATTTTGAAACTTGTTTAGTAATTCCCAGATACGTTTTATTTTTCTGTTCTGTGAAAGTTAAAATGTTTTGGGTTTCCTTGTAGATGAACATTGATGAGAATGATCAAGGAAGTTGTGTCATTTTCTGTAGTTATATATCTGAGGAAGAAGAAAAGGCACAGCGGAGCCAGGCTTCCCTGCTCCTTTGTCTTTTTCTCCAGTTTGTGATGTACATCTGACTTTGGGTGGTTGAGAAAACAAGAGCCTGGGTCAGCAATCCCACCTCTGGGTCTCCAAAAGATACCATGGAGTAAGGCTTGGTAGGACAATTATGGTGTGCATAATTTATTTTAGCTGTTTCTAAAGGTTATGTGTGCTGATGTGTATATAAGAAGGAGTTCTAAGGCAGCATGAACAGACTCTTGTCACCTGTCTTAGAATGTTGTTTGATATTTCCAGGAAGAGATGAGTTGAAGGCCAGCTTTCAGCTGACAGTGGAAAGCGGTGTCTTTGGGTTTTCTGGCATGTGATAGGTCTGTTGGCTACCCTCACTTAGATCCTCCCCAACAGATGGAGCAGCAGAAAGACCACAGACCTTTCTGTTCTTTAGAGCACAGGTTTTGTCAGTGGGAATTCCACAAACATGGAGTTTCTGGTGCTCTGCTTTTTTGTGTGTTTCATTGGTTAGTCATGCTGGTGCTTCAGTTGTCCCAAGCTATTTGCATTTGAACAAGCCTCTCTTCCTGTTTATCTTCAGCAGATTCTGACAGTACACCTGCTTAGAGCTGCTGTTGTAACTGGAACTCCTGATGTCAAAGAAGAGCCCATGTTGTTCCTCCCCATAGAAACTGTTGTGTCCTTTCATAAGAAGAGTAAAATACACTATAACACCTTTAAGGTTCATGTAGAGGGTTTGCCTCCTTTCTCCCTGCACATTCTGTGGTGTTTATTTGTCCATATGAGACAGGTCTCAGTATCCCAGGCTGACCTTGAACTTGTTCTGTACTCAAGGCTGGTTTTGGATTCCTGATCTTTGTGCTGCTACCTGCCAAGTGCTAGTATCTAAGGCAAGTTTGGAATTTAGTACACAGTCCAGGCTGGCCTTGAATATAAGATCTTTCCTGCTTCCACCTCTCTCTAGTATGTTTGTTTGTTTGGTTGTTTTTTTTTTGGTTTTTTCGAGACAGGGTTTCTCTGTATAGCCCTGGCTGTCCTGGAACTCACT
>NC_034590.1:157219306-157228323 GCF_900095145.1 Mus pahari | reverse complement strand
TGTAGACCAGGCTGGCCTCGAACTCAGAAATCCACCTGCCTCTGCCTCCCAAGTGCTGGGATTAAAGGTGTGTGCCACCATGCCCGGCCACCTCTCTCTAGTATGGAGATTACAGGTGCATACCACCATCCCTAGCCTAGTCATCTCTGTTCATTGCTCATGCATCTGTTCGGGCTTCAGTATCCTCCTACCTAAAGCTTCTCTTGGTAACATGAGCAGGGCTTTAGCAGCAGGATGCAACTTAGTTACTGAGAAATGAATTTGGACTAAAGTAGAGGATGAAGTACAGGCTAAAGTAAAGATACGAGCAGAGGCACTGAACTGATGACTTGCAAGTAGCAAGGAGTATGTGACCATAGAGTTGTCTGCCTAGGCATAGATTATCCCTTGAGTTAGACTTTATCAATGACAGCCCTGCTTTTGTCAGACCCCGATCCACTCCATTAGACAGAATGAGAAGCCTTATGCACTTTACAACAAGGCACTAAAGTGAAGCCATGAGAGAATTATTTACTTAGTGTTTCCCAGTCTTCTAAGACTGCAGCTAGATTTACACTGCAAAGTGAAATTTTGCATGAGGACAGCTAGGTGAATTGCCGTGAACTTAGGAAAATCATGTATTTGTAATGAAATACTGAGATTTTTATCTGGGTCTGTAATAATTTGTAGGTGAGGCGGTTTTAGTATACCTCTCTTAAACTCAGCTTAAAATTCCCTTGGAGTACTTCTGCACTTTGCTTCCTTTATATCTTCATCATCCTCATGTGTATATTTTTCCTGTGTGCATGTCTGTGCAGCATGTGTGTGCAGTGCCCAAGAATGTCATTAGATCCCATGGGACTGGAGTTACAGATGGTTGTTAACTGCCATGTAGGTGCTGGAAATCAAACCCAGGTCCTGTGGGAGAGCAGCTAATGCTCTTAACTGCTGAGCCATTTCTTCAGCTCCTGATCTTAATTATTTTTTAAATATTATTTATTTCTGTGTGAGTGTTCTGTGTGTGCATATATAGTGCATGCCACAAGAAGGCATCGGATCCCATTACAGATGGTTGTGAGCCACCATGTAGTTGCTGGGAATTGAACTCAGGACCTCTAGAAGAGCATCAGTGCTCTTAACCATTGAGCTGTCTCTCCAGCCCCATCTTTAATTATTTTTAACCATGCAGTTCCTTGACATTAAGTATATTTACATTGTTATACAATCACTACCACCATCCACTTCTAGGACTTTTGTATTCATAAATGGTCTTGGGGACTGAAAGTAGAGCCTTGTATAGGAAAGACCAGCACCTTTACCACTTGGCTCAACTCCCAGCCCAAATTCTCTTGAGTTCCTATTCTCCCTTTCCCTCTTCCTCTAGCTTCTGGCAATCACCATTCTGTTTTCTGATTTTCTCACTGACTGCTCTGAACTTCATCTCAGAGCAATCATATTTGTCCATTGTGACTGACTTAGTTCATGTAATATGCTGTCTTCAAACATCAACATGTGTACTATGAGTTAGCATTTGTCAGATTTTCTTGCATGAGCCAAATAGTGTTCCATTGTATATATTTACCACATTTTGTTACTCTGTTGTCATGTTAAAAATACTTGAGTTGCTTCTACCTTTTGGATGCTGTGAGTGATGCTTATATGAACAAGATTGTACACAAATCTCTTCACTACCTTGCTTGCTTCAGAAGTAAATTACTACAATATACGATAATTTATGTATGATATTTGGAGAGCTTGCCAACTGTTTCTGAAAGTGGCTGCACTATTTTACATTCTAATTTTGCACACTCTTACTAATACTTTCCCCTTTTTTAGGGTAATGGTGTGAAGCTGTATCTCATTATAGTTTTAATTTGCATTCCTCTAATGACTAATAATAATGTTGAACACTTTTTTTGTTTTGTTTTTTTGAGACACGATTTTTTTCTGCGTAGAGTCCTGGGTGTTCTAGAACTCATGCTGTAGACCAAGCTGGCCTTAAACTCACAGAGATCCACTTGTCTCTATCTCCCCAGTCCTGATATTAAAAGCATGTGCCACCTAAAAGTTTTCTTAGGCTTTTATATTTCATCCTTGGAGAAATACTATTCAAATCCAACTCCCCTACACACACACCTCTCTTTTTATTTTTTTGGGGGGGTGGGGTAGGGGTGGGAGTAGGGTAACAGTGATTACCTGTGTATGTGTAACCCAGGCTGACCTGAGGGCCCTGGGATTACAGGCATGTGACACTGTATGTATACACTCTCCTGGCCACCACTGCCTTCTGTAGTACGAAGATCAACTCAGGGCCTCATATGTGCTGTTCAGAGAACTCTGCCACTAAGCTATCACCTGAGCCTTCCAGTGTTAGTTGAAAGGGGTTTATTTGTTTGTTTTGAGACAGCGTCTCACTTTATAACTCCACTGGAACTCAAAGAAATCCTGCTTTTGCCTCCCAAGTGAAGGAATTAAAGGCCTGTACCACTATGCTCAGCTAGTTGAGTTGTGGTTTGTTGTTGGATTTTAGGCAATTCTTTATGTAATATATATATATATATATATATATATATATATATATATATATATATATCAATCCTTTATCAAATGACTTACAATTATTTTCTCCCATTCTATGAGTTGCCTTTTTTTTTTTTTTAATAGTTCCTTTGGTACATAGAAGGGTTTGACCTTTAGAATGTAGTCAGTCCTAAACTGTATTACTCAAAAATGGTTGAATTCCCAAGCTGTGGTGATCCTTATGCCTCAGCTTCCTGAGTGTGGCAGGTGTGGACCCCTGTGTCTGCTCACCCCACCTTTAAAGCACCACATTGTGCAGCTGAGACTAGTTTCAAACTTCTTGTGTATTAGAGGCTGTCCTTGAACACCTGATCCTCTTGCCTCTCCCTGTTCTCCCAGTCTCTTGTCCCATCTTTGAGCACTATCATACTAGAGTCATGTGGTGCTGGAGGTCCGTTCCAGTGCTCACACCCAGGGCTTTGTGCATGCGCAGTGAGCACTCTGCCATTGAGCTCTATCTCATTTATATACAAAATTAACCAAGGGCCCAGCTTTACTTCCTTGTGTGTGGAAATGCAGTTTCACTAGCACCTACTTTGCTTTTTTAAAGATGATTCTAGAATTTTTTGAGAAGTTCCTGAGAATGGAACTCACAGTCTCATGCGTGCTAGGCGAGTCCTCCCACTGATACCTGCACATTCTTAAGCAGCTCTGAGTTTTCCTCTGTACCCAGGCTGATAAAGAAATGTAGTCGCTCTATAGCTTTTCTACGTGTGTCCCCTTGGTTTTTGCTTTTGTGGGTTTACTCCTTCCATTGTGGTTTATGAGACTGTAATAAAATGCTTCAGAGTAGAGACTGTAGAGAGTGTCTGAATTTTTAGTACCAATTCTATTCTTGCCTTAGGCAAGTGTTTCAGCCACACTGAGCTTGAGTTTTCTCAGACACAAAGTGAGGCTAATCCTGGGCTTGAGTTGTTAAGGAGACCAGTAAATGGCATATACACAAATATTTACTAATTTATTAAAAAAATTTTGTCCTGATTATACAAGTATATAGATCTTATAGTCTCAGTTTGGATAGATCTCAGGGAGAACTCAGTCTGTAGGATTAAGCCCGTTCATATCCAGTTTCCTTCTGTCTCAGTCCCTACTCATGTGCACTTGGAGAGACCGGAGATGTGAAATGATGTTAGTGACAAGCTGGCATTAGAGTCCATTTGGGGAACATAGGCTGTCAGCCTGTTCCTGCCCATCAGTGACAGAAAGTAATGTGGGGAAGTGAGTTGCGTTCCCCTTCACTCTGAGTCTGCTGAAAGCATTTCTGACCTAGTTTTACTCCAGAGGTTTGCCTTCTTGCTATATTATGATAAAAGAATGTCCCAAAATGATTATGCATGTAATTTTTGATTATGCATGAGAAGATATTAACTATTCTGTTTTCATCGCTTCCCAGATTGACTCTTAAGAGGTCTTGAATTGTTTTCTTATATATATATGTATTGGTCTCTAGTTTTCATGTGATGTTTTAATAACAGGGTAATAATGGCACTATGGAATAAATTGGTATGTGTTTGTTCACCTTTTGTTTTTGGAAGAGTTTGCAAAAGATTAATATTAAATGTTTGGTAGAATTTATTAGAACTTGATGTTCTTTTCACAAATATTGTTATTTTGTACTATTTAATTTTTACGTGTAAGGGTGTTTTGCCTGAAATATCTGTGCACCTTGTATGTGCCTGGTGCCCATGTAGGCCATAAGAGGGACATTGGTTCCCCTGGAACTGGAGTTACAGGTGATAATGAGCTGCCGTGTGAATGCTGGGAATAAAACCTAGGCTCTTTGGAAGAGCCATCTGGTTAAGCCAGTGCTTTTACCCATTAAGCCATCTTTCCAACCCCCAGAAGTAGCTCTTTTTAAATAAGTGATTTAATCCCTCTATTTGTTATAGACCTCTTCAGATTGTTTGTTTCTTCTTACATTAGTCTTACTATTTTTGACTAAGTCTGTGTGTTTGGGGGTGGGGGGGCATGAACATAAGTATCTCCAGCTCTCGAGAATCCAGTGCCTCTGACCTCTGCAGGTGACATACACACGTGGCATGGTGGCACATTCTTGTAATCCCAGCACTTGGAAGCAGAGGCAGGAAAATAGAAGTTCGGGATTATTATCTGTTATATACTGAGTTCAAGGCCAGCCTGGAATACAGGAGATCCTATCACAAAAACAAAAAACAAACAAACAAACAAAACCAAAAATTTTTTAAACTGAAGTTTGGTTCACTGTCTCACAAATGATGCACCTTGTATAAACATTTCACTCTTGTTCAGAATGGGTATAAAGCATCTATAGATGTTTTAAATATATATAAAATGTTAACTTGTAACTTTCTTTGCCAATTATATTCGCAGTCATGACATATATTTTTCCATTCTTTTACATTTTATCTGTTTTTACCTTTCTAAAATACTGGTGATAGATAGTTGGATCTGGCTTCTTTCTTCCTTTTCTTGCAGACAGTCTCACTATGTAGCTTTGGCTGGTCTGGAACTCTGTGTAGACCAGGCTAGTTTTTAACTCATAGAAATCTGCCTCCTAAGGACTGGGATTGAAGGATTGTCATGTTCTGCAGGCGGTTAGACTCTTCATCTGGTCTGACAGGTTCTGCATTTTGATTGGAATGTTCATTTTAGTCACACTTAATATTATTGTGGGTTCAACTGGACTTCGACTGCCTACTACATCTTTCTTTAATTCTTTTCTATCCTATCTGTTGTGGTGTTGCCGTATTAGGGATTGAAGCAAGGGCCTCACTGCCATGAGGCGAGTATTACACTACTGAGGTCTACCTGCAGTCTTCTTTCTGCATTTTAAACAAGATTTAGTCATGTTTAATTATGTGTATATGTGTGCATCTGCATGAGCTTATGTGTACTGTGTGTGCGCAGAAGGCCAGAGGCATCTGAGCCTCTGAAGTATGCATGTGCTGGGAACCAAACCCAGAACCTCTGCAAGGGTGTTGCATGCACTTAGCCTCTGCACCGTCTCCTCAGCCTGTCTGCGTTGTATATTGAGACAAGGAGTCCCTAAGGTGCTCAAGCTACCTGGCTAATAAGCAGCCAAGATCCACCTCCCCAGTGCTGACATTACAAACACTCACTAACATGCTGGCTTACTTAAAAATTAAAACAGAGAAAGGGTGGGGCGCTGGGAGTGAGGGATTGTATTTGATCTCTTGTTTCTGCTGGGAACACAGGAATGCACCAACATGCCTGATTTTATTCCTCCTCCTCCTCCTCTTTCTCCTCTTCCTCTTCTTTTATCTCCTCCTCCTCCTTTTTTCTTTTTATTTTAATTTAAATTATTTTATTTATTTATTTACATTCCAGTCATTGCCCCCCCCCAGTCCCCTCTTTCACAGTTCCTCATCCCATTCCTCCTCCCCTTTGCCTCTGAGCTCCCCATCACCACCACCAGTCCTCCACCTTCCCTGGGGCACCAAGGCTCTTGAGAATTCCACTGAAGCCAGACCAGGTAGACCTCTACTACATAAGTGCGGGCTGGTGAGATGGCTCAGTGGGTAAGAGCACCCGACTGCTCTTCCAAAGGTCCGGAGTTCAAATCCCAGCAACCACATGGTGGCTCACAACCATCTGTAACAAGATCTGACTCCCTCTTCTGGAGTGTCTAAAGACAGCTACAGTGTACTTACATATAATAAATAAATAGATCTTTTAAAAAAAAAAAAAATAAGTGCTAGGCGCCTGGAACCAGCCTGTGTATGATCCTAGTTGGTGGCTCAGTCTCTGGGAGCTCCCTAGTTAGTTGAGATGGCTGATCTTCCTATGAGATCGCTTACCTCTTCAGCTTCTTCAGTCCTTCCCCTTATTTAATCACAGGGCCACCCTGGGATTCCATCTCATACCAGTCACAATGGTTAAGATCAAAAACTCAAGTGACAGTACATACTGGCAAGGATGTGGAAAAAGAAGTACATCCCTCCTCTGCTGGTGGGAGTGCAAACTGGTACAAGCACTCTGGAAACTATGCCTCCTTTTTCATAGATAACATACCACTATGCCCAGCCAAGATTTATACTAATTTAATTGCAGTGAAATATAGAAATTTCTGTGCAGCTCTAAATAATATATACATACTACATTCATCTCAGTAATTTTTTTTTTTTTTTGCTTTAAAGAAAGAAAAGGAATTTCTTAGTTTCAGAACAAGTGTGGTGGACTCTTACCGTTTTCTTTGTTGTATTTGGAGCTCTGTGAGAGAGGGGAAGTTTGGATTTGGTTTCATACGGAACATTTCCTTTGTGGGAGATTTCTCACATGTAGGTGTTAAACACAGCATTCCCCAGTGAGCTAATAGCCTATAGCTCTTTCCTCTCTGTATTCAGGATCTGAGCAGTCAAAGCTCGCTGGCTTTTGATTCCTGCATGTTGAGTGTTATAACAAAGAAAAAAGCTGGTTCAAAGTAGCAGGACTAAACTGATGGAGTTATTGTGTGTGCTTTTTAAATGTCTAGAGTCAGCATTGGTCTAGAGAAGATATTCTTGTGTGCTTTGCCTTCTGCATCTCATTTTCTTCCAATAAGGCTACTGATTACAGCCCGTTTTATTGGTTCAAATAAGGGGCTATTTCTGGAATATTGCTCCTAGGAGAAAAGGAGTCAATCTTGAGCTAAGCCTGAATCAAGCTATTGGACTGAAATAGAAGCCTCTCCTTAGCAGGGTCCAAGTACACAGTGATACTCTGAGACACTCACTTAAAGGCTCACAACTTGTAGAGGTTTATTTAGTTTTGTTGTTGCTATTGTTTTGGGGTGTGTGTGTGGTGAGCGTGTGAGTGTGGGCATCTGCATGATACCGAGTACATATGGAGATCAGAGAACGGCTTCTGGGAGTCCGTCTCCACTGTTGTTCTGGAAACCGAATTTAGGTTGTCAGGTTTGCACCACAAGCACTTTTATACACTGAAACGTTTTGCTAGCTCCAACTTCAGGAAACTTACAAAAGCAGTTTATCATGATTTAGTTCAAAGAAATCTTATGTATTTAAATCTGGAAACCTTACTTCGTTGTTTTGGCAAATAATCTGTTTGCTTACTAATTATATTGACAATTTTCTCTTGCTTCATGACTTATCACAAATATTTGTTGACTGCTTTGGCAGTAGTTGATAGGAAATACCTTTGTGTCTGAGTTGGTGATGGTAGAAGAGTTACTTCCTGGTAACTTAAGATAACCAAGCACCCCGGGCCTTGAGGTAAGTTAAACCTGATGCTTTGAGCACTGTTGCAGCTGAGATTACAGAGGGCACTGGAGAAGAGGGTGAGGCCCAGGTCGATGCAGAAGCTCTCAGTCCCAGAGATGAGTCTGAATTACCTCCACTTGGCAAGAGAGCAAATTGCTGACCTCAGCCCCAGTCTTTTTTCCCTTCCCTTTTAGTGTTGGGGATCAAACCCAAGGCCTTCTATGTGTTTGTGTAGGCTGCTGTGACTTACGCACAAGGTGTCTTCAGGACAGCACAGGCCTCCTGTGTATAGTTAGTAAGCTCTCCTTTTCAACTATAATCTTTAAATGTCATGAATATCTGAGATGAACCAAGTCAGATGTGTCCTTTAGTCCAGCCTTTTACTCAGGAGAACGTCCACTGTAGGCTGTTCTGCTTTCTTTTTTTTTTTTTTCCAAGATTTATTTTATTTATTATATATAAGTACCAGATCACATTACAGATGGTTGTAAGCCACCATATGGTTGCTGGGAATTGAACAGGGAACCTTTGGAAGAGCAGTCAGTGCTCTTAACCGCTGAGCCATCTCTCCAGCCCCTGTTCTGCTTTCTTTAGGTAAGCATCAGAGGTGGGAGGGGAAGGATCAGGAGCCATGTAATGTGCTTGCATTTGGGGGATTTAGAGTGCTTTGTGCCTTTATTCTCCTGCTCCGTTCTTGTTTCCTTATGTTTGAAATTATTCCATAGGCCCAGTCATGGTGACCTGTGTAGATATTTTGCCTGCATGTATGTATGTATGTGCACCATGTATGTATCTGTGGTGTCAGATCCTCTCTCTGGAACTGGAGTTGCAGGTCATTGTGAGCTATCTTGTGGGTTTTAGAAACTAAACCTGGGTCCTCTAGAAGAGCAATTGATATTCTTTAATAGCTGGTCCATCTCTCCTGTTGGGAACAAAATAAAAAAGGGGGCCCGGGGGGGCCCGGGGGAAGAGGGGGATAGGAAAAATATGCCCACGCCCCGCTTTAGAGTTTCTCTATTCTCTGGTCAGTCAGGCGTGGGGAGACTGCCAGGTGCTTTCCACTCGGCCCCAAGTGGGCAATGCCTCTGACCCATGCGGCAGGGAGAAGGGCGACGGGGACTACCTTGCTATCACTCCAGGGTTGCGGGACAGAAGGAATAGGGAAAAAGTTCCCAACAATGAGCAGAGCAGAGTGTGCAGCGGGCCTTGATGGAGCAGAGCAGAGACTCTATGGTTTAAGAGCTTTATTATAGAAATGCA
>NC_034590.1:157216425-157218946 GCF_900095145.1 Mus pahari | reverse complement strand
GAGTTCCAGGAGCATGAAGGAACGCCTACCGTGTCATGAGGTGAATGGTGACCACTGGGGTTCAGACCTCAGCTCGACTGGAGACCAGCCTGCAATTCCCCACACTCTTCAGTCCTGTTTACTTAATTATAAGATAAGGTTTCATATGGTCTATCCTGGCCTCCAACTCTCAATATAGCTGATGACCTTGAACTTCTTTTTACCTTAGTTTGTTTTCATTGTCTGTGTGTGTATAATGTATTTGATACAGTGCACATGTGAAGGTCAGCAGACAACTGTCAGGAGTTGTTCTCTTTCTACATTCATCTCCAGGAATCAAACTCAGGTCTCCAGGTTTGCTTGGCAAGTATCTTGACGCACTGAGCCATCCTAGCCTCAACCTTAAACGTTTGATTCTTCTACCTCCAAGATGTTGGGAAATAAACACATGTTCAGTTCTTCCTGTGCTGAGCTCCAAAACCAGAGATTTTTGCACACTGGGCAAACCTTCTCTCATGAGCTCCATCCCTGATCTGCATTAGATTATTTATGTCAGGTGAATTATGTAGTTAGTTCATAGCTGACTTAGAGCACAGGAGAGCCTTCGGAGCTGCTTCACGTGGCCTCCCTCCTTAGTTCTCGCACCCTGTGCTTGTTCAGTTGGTAGGAGCCTTTTGCTAGCTATCTGGTACTTAATATAAAAACTTAGAAGAAAAGTATAAAAACAGTTAAAATAATTTAGAACTTACAGTCTTACCGTTCAGTAGAGCTTCGGTCACTATTTTGGTGAATCTCCTTCTCAATTTCTACAGCTTTTTTTTTTTCCTTTTGTATCTAACCTATATTCAACACTTTATCCTTGTTTGATTTGTTTTGATGTTCAACCCATCATTTTAGCTTATCAGGGTATGTGTGGACCCTGATTATGTCACTCTGTGTATTGGGATCCTCTGCAGCTCTGTATCGTCAGCACATTTCCTAAATGTGTCTTCAGAATCTTTGTCCAGATGCTTTGATCTATTCCTGACTCTGCTCCTGATTTGGTAGATGATTTGGGACTAATCTCTCTCCATTCTGGGCTCTGCTTTGTTACTGTTATATAAAATGGCCCCAAAATCTGAAAACTTTCCTGAAGAGTCAACTGCAAAGCCCTTGGGAAGAAAAATTGTGGGTAGAGAGTCTTCAACCACGGTCAAACTTGAAAAACAATAGCTGATGACCTTCATGGCATGATTCAGATCTTTCTCTATTCTCCTGCTCTCTCAAAACCCCAGCAGGACTCACCAGCTAAGAACTAAAAGATGAAGGCTGCAGCAGACATTGGTTCTTCCTTTGAGCAGTGAGGATGTAGGCCCAGGGGAGGGGCAGTGAGAAGACAGCAGGGGAGGGAGGGCAGTGGAGAGCTCTCTGAGGATGGCTGCCCTGCTCTCTCTGTGTTCTTCCAGTTGGGGTCCTGTTACTTACTAATTGTCCCATGAGTGTGCTCGCATTTCCCCTGGGGTTGTAACAAGGACGTGATAGTCTACAACTGAAATTGAAACACTGGATTAATAAGCAGGCAATTAATGACATGCTAAAAATTTTTAGCTCCGGTAGATTAATTGTTAAATGAATTGTATCTATGTGGTACTGTCATTTTACTATAGTATCAGCCTTATTATAAATACAGGTTTACACTGTAGAAGATAATAATGAACAGAATTATACACTTAGTGATCAGACTTCTGGAATGTCTGAGGAAAATATTTTCTTCTTACGCTGTCTTTTTATGTAGGTTTGATTAATTTTACCTCAATTGTACATTTCTCCCAGGAGCTCAGATATTTTGCATGTTCTAGCAGAGTGAGCTCCTGTAGTAACAGGTTTAATGAGATTTTTGTTGTTGTTGTAATTGGTTTCTATATCATTTCTTTGAAAACCAGTCATATGAACAGGACATGACACTCAGGGTGTGCTGATGCACTTCCAAGACCCTCACACCAGAGAAATTCATTTCTCACTTTCATCTTCATGTGATGGCGATTCTCAGTGGTCAGCTAGGTGGTGTACCTGAGAACACATAGAAACAGTCTGCCATTGGGGCTGACTGTGCACCCCTGGAGCTCCCATGATTTCTATAGTTTTTACAATACCTTATCTTAGAGCAAATACCTGACAAGAAACAACTTAAAAGGGAGGAAGGGCTGGGGAGGGTTAATAGCGGGAGCCTGGGGCAGCTGGCTCCCTTCATCCAGAGCTGGGAAGCACAGGGCTAAGTGTACTGCTCAGCTTTCCTCCTCTCTAGTCCATGCACTGGTGCTGTCCACACTATAGTGCGCGGCTTCCCAGTTTGGGTAACATAGTCCTGAAGTCCCTCACAGATCTGCCCAGAAGCTTGTCACTTTGGTGATGCTAGATCCTGGCAGGTTGGCAATGGCTGTGTTGGTCATCATACTGGGACTCGGAGATACAGAGGCGCTAATATGTATTTTTATCTCATATGGTTTGTCCTTCCCTTCCCTTCCCTTCCCTTCCCTTCCCTTCCCTTCCCTTCCCTTCCCTT
>NC_034590.1:157209963-157216196 GCF_900095145.1 Mus pahari | reverse complement strand
CCTCCCTCCCTCCCTCCCTCCTTCCCATACAGAGCTGGCCTTGAACTTGTCAAAGGTTTTTGGGTTTTAGATTTATTTTATGTGGATTGTGTTTGCCTGTGTGTGTGTTTATGCCTCGAGTGCATGACTGGTGCCTGTGGAGGCCAGTAGAGGTGTCAGGTCATCTAGAAAAGAACTGGGTTCCATGTGGGTGCTGGGAGTTGGCCCTAGGTCCTTTGGAAGAGCAGCCAGTACTCTTAACTGCTGAGCCATCTGTGTAGCCCCTTGGCTTTTTTCTCTTCTTCTTTGAGATAGTTTCACCATGTAACCCAGGCTAACCTGGAACTCACAGCAATCCTCCTGTCTTAGCCTCACAAATGTTGAGATTATATCCATGAATCACCATGTATGGCTGAACTATTTTCTTTAGTAAAAAGAATGATCTATTTGGTTAGTTATAAAGAGGGACTTGGAAGATTATAGGCATATACCACCAAGCTCAGCCTCCATCTTTAATAGCCTAGAAAAGGTACATATTGTTATGCTAGCTTTTGTGGGTAAGCCAGAGAGCCACATGTGTTTCTCTGGATAAACTATTTATAGGCCACATCCTTTTCTGGAATGTCCATAACCAGCTTGTCAGCTTGTCTCTTCAGAGTACATATTCAGCCTCAGCTCATCTTTTCAAACAAGCTTGACCTATTCCAGAGTAGCTGGGTTTAGTTGTCCTTCAAGGACTATTGAAGGCAGGTGGCATCTATGCTTGTGTTTGCTGATTATTTGTTGAATATAGATGAGCAAACAGTTTCTTTTTTACAACTAGAGATTCTGAATAGCACCCAGGCCTGATGTGGCATGGACAGGGAGTAATGGTACTTGGAAGGTCACATGATGAAGGGAAGCTATAAGACAGTTCAGAGACAACAGCTCAGAGAAAGTCTGAACAAAAAGGCCAGCAGACTCTACCACTAAGAAATCTACTGAAGGGCAAGGCGGAATAGAGCCCAGGGCAAGCCATAGAGACCTGCATTCAGTGGGAGGGGTGGGAGTTAGTCTAGAAGACAATGGCCTGGACTAAAAGGATATTGGCAACAACTTTTCTCAAGCAGAAAAACTGGGAATGCTACAACGGTTTAAGGAGCCATAGGGTCTAGCACTGGAGATGACTACACCGGTAAAGACAACAGTGTAGTTGCAACCCTCAAAGACCTGAGGTTCTGCTCGGTGCCTTAGTCTGTAGGGATGTTCTAAAAAGAGAAGCTAAATCCTTTGATATTGGTACAAATAGGAAAGGGTATGGGGGTGAGAATGTCATAAGCTTTCTGGCAAACAAAGGGCAGGTTGTATAGTCACATATATTTCACAGAAGAAGCAAGGAGGGGGTGGGAAGATATATCTTATATGTTCTTAGCTTATGCTTATTGCTATATCTTAAAATATTAAAGTTATTTTAAATGTCAGCCTGCTAGTGGGATTTGGTGATTCATATTTTTAATCTCAGAACTAGGGAGGCAGAGACAGGAGGGTCTCTGGTCAGGTCAGCCTGATTTAGACAGTGACTTTCAATCAACAAAGCTACACAGTGAAACCCTGTCTCAAAATCAAACTGGCAAGGCTGTTAGAACTTAAAGAAATATGACCGGGCAGTGGTAGCTCAGCCTTTAATCCCAGCACTTGGGAGGCAGAGGCAGGTGGATTTCTGAGTTTGAGGCCAGCCTGGTCTTCAGAGTGAGTTCTAGGACAACCAGGGCTACACAGAGAAACAGTGTCTTGGGAAAAAAAAATTGTGTTATTGTTGAAAACAGGAAGCGTCCAGGCACTGATGGCACACACTTTTATTCCCAGCAGTCCAGGGCCAGGGACAGGCAGATCTCTGTGAGTTTGAGGCCAGCCTGGTCTACAGAACTAGGGAAGAAGGAAGAATTTATTTGAGTTAAATTTATGGACATTCATGTCCCACCCCTTTTGCGTGTTTTGAGGAATGCTCTGTTGCCTTCCATTTTGGAAGTATTTTCGTAATATTTGTAGCCAGTAATGTTTACTCTTAATGCTAAATATTTTCTCTTTGATTTATTTAACAATTGTGGATTTCATTGAACCGATCTAGACTTAGAACTCCTAAGGTTAAGACCTCCATGCAGATTGTTATAGACCTCTGTCCCTGATGCTTTAGCACAATGGGTGCCCTGGAACTATGACTTCCCTTGAAAAGCTAAGGGTTCTTTTTAATTAGAAACCCATTTTCTGCTAAGGCTGACAACTCATGGTCTCCTAGACAACTCTGAGTTGGGATAACAAATTAGGCTTTGGGATACATTAGAGATGATAAATGTGACTTCCTTAAAGGGAAATCCATTTGTTTTGCTCAGTGTTTCTGTGATTAATTACTTGCCAGATTAAATTGCTCCATAAAAATGCATAGTATTTTATTCGATCGCTCTTCGTAGTGATTAATTGGGCCATTGTGTTGCTTTGTATGTTAATTATGCTGACTTTCCCCCCCTTCCCTCTAGTTTAATTAATATAACATTTCTTTAGGAGGCTTTTAAAGGACTGGGTGCTGTCTGTTTTAGGGGCAGCAAAGCCCACAGTTGCTTTTAAGCTGATGTTAGGGAACAGCACATTGAATTTTCTGAGTATATTCCATGTTAGCCTTAGTTGATATCCATGATTCATGAAAATTCCTTTGACTGCCAATGAGTTGGGAAAAGTTTGGCTTCATTTTTCTGTAGTTATCAAAAAGAATAGCAGTGGATGTGGTGGTACCCATCTGTAACCTGAACACTCAGAAGGCTGAGACAGAAGATCAAAAGTTCAAAACCATCCTTCTATACATAAGGGTTTAAGACTAGTATGGACTGTGTGAGACCCTGTGAAAACAAAACAAAAGAGAAACAGTTGGACAATGAGCTGTGAAGTGTGTGTAAAACAAAGAGTGTGTGGGTTAGTAGAGAATCTTGTTTCCTGGAATGCTGCAGGCACTGATGAGGTACCCAGGACCGGTTAGCATTTTTATTAATGATCTGGGACTAAAGGAAGCAAAGTGTTGATGGAATCTGAAAGTGAGCCAGAGTAAGAGAAGGGCAGAGCATTGGTATGAACAAACCAAGAAGAGAGGCTTCACCAAGGATCTCTGCTATATAGAAAATGCATGAACAAAGTCAGGCAGGCCTGTTGTAAAGCAGATCCCCCAGCCATCCGCTGGTGAGTACCCACTTAAGAGTGGTAATGACTTGGCTTAGACAAATGTTCACAGTGGCTTTATTCATAAGCTGTCAACCCTGGAGAGAACCCAAATGTTTTCTAACTATGGAATGTCCATGTAATGAAAGTATCACTTAGCAGCCGAGAATAGCTGTGATACATGTAACATGGATGAATTAGATTGCATTATACATGATAAGAGAATCTAGACTATGTATCATATGATTCCATTTATATTACATTCTGGAAATGTCAATCTTGAAGGGACAGAATTTAGATCAGTTGCTAGGCACTAGAGTTGAGGCAGGTTGACTATTAGTAGACACTGAGGAACTTTTGGGGTGATGATACTATTTTGCATCTTGATTGTAGTAAGTTCATAATGTATGTACTTTTTTCAAAACTTGGGAAACCATGTGCTTATTGTGGTGATTAGAATTACGTAGGCAAACAAGGTAATAAAGACGTACATACAGATGAAGAGACTTATTTTAAGCAAAACTGAGGTGGACTCCTACTGAGGAATGACAACCAAAGTTAAACTCTCAACTCAACACACATACCATGTGCATACACATTTGCACGCATACATGTGCAAACCACAAAGAGGTTTTCAGTGAAAATACATTTAAAAATGAGCCATCATATCATTGGAGTGGGTATGTTTTACTATATGAAAACTATACTGTAATTTTTTAAAATCAGGGGAAAAGATCTATATAGGAAAAGGATATAAAAGGGATTCAGGGCTGGTGAGATGGCTCAGCAAGTAAGAGCACCCGATTGCTCTTCCAAAGGTCCTGAGTTCAAATCCCAGCAACCACACGGTGGCTCTCAACCATCCGTAATGAGATCTGGTGCCCTCTTCTGGAGTGTCTGAAGACAGCTACAGTATACTTACATATACTAAATAAATAAATAAATAAATAAATAAATAAATAAATAAATGGGATTCATCTTTCTTTGAAAAAAAATTTAAAGTAGTCTAGTGGAGTCCAGGCTGGTCCTAACCTGGCTGTGTAGCTCAGGATCACCCTGGGCACCCGATTATCTTGCATCACTTCGCAGTGCTGAGATGCAGGCTTGAGGCACTGTGCACTGCCTAGAAGACTCAGCTTAGGGCACTTGCTTCCACATTCTGCGTGTGATAACTTTTTGAAAATAATTTTAGTGAAAGAGTTAGAATTTGAGTGCTTAGATTTTCTTCACATTTCTTCTAGATTTTAAGGTCTTGTATATTTTTGAATGGGAAGATAGGGTTCCTGTGCATTTTCTTATGTATGAGCATTATATAAATCAGTACAAGGGTTGTTTTGAGAAGGACAGCTCACTGTAAAAGCTATTGTATCTTGCTGATGGCCACCAGGCATAGATGAGAGGATCGTTTCCCTAGTTTATGGGTTGGATCTAGTTATTCAAGTTTTATAATATAATTTAGACTTTGTTTGTTTCTGATACAGGCTCTTGGTATATAGCCCTGGTTGGCCTAGTGCAGGCTATATGTAGCAGTCTGGCCTCAGACTCATGTTTACCCTCCCGCCTCTACCTGCCAAATGCTGGCATGTGTCACCATGCCAAGTTTAGTTTCTCTTTTAAAGCTTCATTTATTATTTGTTTTATTTTATTGAGATAGGTTTCTCTGTGTAGCCCTGGGTGTTCTGGAACTCACTCTGTAGACCAGGTTGGCCTCGAACTCACAGAGATCCTCCTGCTTCTTATTTCCAAGTGCTGGGATTAGAGGTATGTACCACCACTGCTGGCTAAAGCTTCATTTATTAAGACCAAACATTATGGCATATACATACTTGAAATACGGCATGTAGAACATAGAGCAGAGCAGGAGTTCATGGCTAGGTGCACCTATGCAACAAGCTGGAGTCCACCCTGAGATAGATGAGACCAGTCCCAAAAATAGATTTGTTTTGTTTTGGATTTTTTTGGTGTTTGTTTGTTTGTTTGTTTGTTTGTTTTTTGAGACAGGGTTTCTCTGTATAGCTCTGGCTGTCCTGGAACTCACTTTGTAGACCAGGCTAGCCTTGAACTCAGAAATCCACCTGCCTCTGCCTCCCAAGCGCTGGGATTAAAGGCATGAAAAATAAAATTTTTTAAAAAGCCTTGTTTAATAGTATCTTGAACCTCCCCATTTTTCTTTTTATTATATGTCCTATAGTAATGCCAATAGGTTATCTCAGAACCTGAAAACTATACCTCTCTACACTTAGTCTAGAACAGGAAACTTTGTTACTTTATGGACTAGAAGGCAGATTTACACTATGTTGGGCCAGAGCAGCTTAAGGGGGAAAACATTGTTTGGCTGCTGGCTCAAGAAAAGACTCCATCATGGCAGGGAAACATGGAGATAGGAAGAGCAAAGAGGCTGGCGACAGTTTACCTGCAGGCAGGAAGCAGAGTGTGGAGGTAGCATGGGAATGCTCCTCTGGCTTTTCTCTTTTATTTAGCCGAGGGGCACACAGTCACAAACGGGAGCATGACACTGTAGCAGTAGCTCAGATTTACATCCTGATCCGCAGGCAGAGCTCGAGCTGACTGGAAATAGAATGGGCTTTTGAGATCTCAAAGCCACTCCCAATGGCAGGCATTTCTCCTCCAACAAGGCCACACCCCCTACTCCTTCCTAAACAGTTCCACCAACTGGGGACTAAGTGTTCAAATGTATGAGCCTGTGGGAGGCATTCTCATTCACACCGCCACAGAGATCACGGAATGGTTCCTACTTCAATTAGCCCAATCCAGAAACTCCCCCACAGGCATGCCCTAAGGTTTTTCTCCTAGGGATTCTACATGCTGTGAGTTTGACAACCAGTATTAAGTGTCACAGCCTCTATGTTTGGCTATTTTAACTGATAATGAAGCATCAAGAGTAAAGGCTTCTGTCAATAATTTATCAGCTCTGAACCCATTCTACGTCCCTTAAGTCCCAGTCAGGGATTAAAAGTGCAGCTTCCTGACTAGTCATAGGAGACATGTCAATATTCCATGTCTCTGGAAAATGAAGGCTCATCCTGGATAAGTCTTTTTTTTTTTTTTTT
>NC_034590.1:157195399-157209123 GCF_900095145.1 Mus pahari | reverse complement strand
AGAGGCAGGCAGATTTCTGAGTTCGAGGCCAGCCTGGTCTACAGAGTGAGTTCCAGGACAGCCAAGGCTACACAGAGAAACCCTGTCTTGAAAAACAAAACCAAAACAAAACAAAAGACTGGCCTATGGAGGCCATTCTTATCCAAACCACCAGAAAAGGCATATGACACTGCAGGAGCAGAATTATTGTACCAGTTGTTAGGTTTCTGTTCACACTTTGATAAAACTAGGAAGAGAAAGAAAAAGTTACCAGAGCAAGGTGTAGTGAGTTACATCTGAAGACCCAGCTACTCAGGAGGCTAAGACTGGAGGATTGCTTGAGCCTAGGAATTCAGGGCCTGTCTTTGTAATGTCTTGAGGATCATACTTTTCTGTTGTTAGATTAAACATCAATTGTTTCATCAAATTTTTTTTGTAGAAGATGTTTATTTTGGCTTATGGTTTTGCAGAGTTAGAGTCCATGTGGCAGGAGCAGGAAACAGAGTACTCACATTGTGAGCCACAGACACAAAGCAGAAAGAGCAAACTGTAAGTAAGGAGGATTACTCTCACAGCATGCTCCCACTGTCAGACTTCCTGTGGCAAGGCTGCATTACCTAAATCCCCAAAGAGCACCATGGTAATCCTTTGATTTTGGTTAAGATAGTGTGTTTCCTGTCTGCCCAGTCAAGCAAGAACATACTCTGGGTGACCATAGGAGACATTTCTCATTCAAAATACCACAAACGCCAACCTCTCAAGATATATATCATCTAGGTAGATGTGTCTGGGCACACTTGTGAGAGCTTTACCAGGGAGACTTAACTGAAGAAGGAAGACATGGCATACACTCCACACACCCACAAATATCAGTGACACTATTCCAAAGACAGAGACTTAGACTGAGAAAAAAGGAGAAAGTGATGAGATGTCCACTCTGCTTCCCGACTGTCAAGGCAGTGTGGCTATCTGCCTGAAACCTTTGCTCCCGTGGCCTTCCTCTGTGATGGTCTCTATCGCCCCATCCACCTTGAGCCAAATAAACCCTCAGTCCTTAAATTGCTTTTTGTCAGGTATTTCATGACAGTAAGAATAGGAACTGATACAAACCCCGTTGCAAACAAAATAAAAAGTAATTAGGGTCACAATTCAGAAATTTCTTTCAAAAGAAAAGCACCATTCTATGACTGTAGAAAAGCAATGGGCCAAAGTCAGAGTGTGGGGATGTTAGTCTGTCTATGATGAGGTCCACAGAAAGGAAACAGACTGTCTCCTTGCTCAGCTGGATGCCACCACATCTCCCCTTTGCTAGGTGTTTGAAGCACAACTTGGTATCTCTAAGGTCTAGAACACAAACATGTCTTCTTTCATCCCTTCCTATTTTATCTCAAGTAGGAAGTATTAGTCTAGACAGGCAGAGAGTAACATTCAGAAATAGTTCAAAGTTACAAAGATAGACGGTATCATGGGGTGTTCAGCTGATTTCCCCCCACCCTGAAGTGGAGAGACTAATGTTAACTAGTAGAGTACCATTCTGTTTATTATGTCCTTAGCTGACTTGTATTTACACGTTTGATTCTTTGTAGTTCCCCAGGTGAGCAAGCTTCCAGGACTTTACTACTAGCATAGCCTTGCTTCTTTAACTTCATATGCTACCTACCTAATGTGACTCACAGTCCTCCAGTGTGACCTTATAAAGAATAGTTGTCGGGGGCTGGAGAGATGGCTCAGCGGGTAAGAGCACTGTCTGCTCTTCTGGAGGTCCTGAGTTCAAATCCCAGCAACCACATGGTGGCTCACAACCATCTGTAATGTGATCTGACCCCCTCTACTGGGGTGTCTGAAGACAGCTACAGTGTACTTACATATAATAAATGAATAAATCTTAAAAAAAAGAAAAATAGTTGTCAACTTCACAAAGTAAGGATCTTTTCTTTCTCCATGTTGTCTCAGCTAATGGTGCCGTTAGCTGCTCAGTGCCTAAAGTAGAAATCTCAAAAGTGACAAGATTTTTCTTTCTCTGCCCCCCTCAGTTAGTAGGTTCTTTGAATTTCCTCTCCATTCCTACAGCCACTGTTTTATGTAACCTTCCACAGAGAGCAGGATGTTTCCGAATATTCCTTTGTCCTATTGCAGTAGCCACTGTCTAGTCTGTTCAGTTACAAGGGCTGGAGAAGTGCAGGTCTTTCCACTGAGGAGAGTCAGAGACGGCAGCCCCGTGTTTGAGGATTTCATTATGTTCTTTTCCTATACCTGAAATAGCTCATTAGAAAGATTCTGGGTTTTAAGCGTTCCTTCACTCTCTGTCATTGATAGGATGATGTACAGATTTTCCACAGGTCATTGTGATCCTAATCTACTTCTTACTGTTAGTGTCACTCTTTTGTCTGTCCCAAAATATGGACAAGTTAGACTTGGCCAGTCTCACAATAGCTCTGCATATGTGCTTTACCCAGAAGGCTTTTCCAGTCTTCTTTTTACTCAACAAAATTCTACTTATGTTTCAGAATTTAGCTCAGCAATTACTGTTCTTAAAAACATCCTGGATTCTTTGTGGCAGAATGATTCACACCTGCATTGCCATAGGACTTTGTACATTTTTCACTGAAAACATTTGTCACATGGATGTGGCTCTTCATATGTCTGTTGGCCACAGCTGGCCATTTCCTAAGGACAGGACCCCTGGTTTTTGTTATCTTTGTTCCTTCAGTAACCTCTGCTCCTAGCATAGAGCAGTACAGTAAGTAAGTAAGAATTGCCACCCTGGGTCTGCTCCCCTCAGATACCCAAGCACAGTGCACACTGGGCTGGACTGGAAGGAATGGAGCTTAGCTGGGACAGGCGGGTTAGGCAGGATCTGGGTCAGAGTGAGTACAGGAGAAACAGCCTCCTCCAGAGACAGTTTTCAGTGAAACAGCTTTCCTTATGAGGGAGAATAAAGGCTATATGAACCTTAGGAGATGGGTAGGAGTTGGGGGGGGGGATGAGTGTACATCATTGGGTGGGGCCTGATATGCTCGGGAAGGTTTCATTTGCATGAAGAATTCCAGGTGCTTGCTGGAAATATCCTTATAAAGAGAGAAGAAGTTTACCATGTAACCTGGCCACCAGGCTACCTGAGTACCTTAAGGCAGGCAGAGATGGGACTCAAACGGCTCCACGTAGGAACGAGCAGGCCCGAGCAGGGAGGAAGCAGTCCCAGTCCTGCTGGTCTCAGGACAAGATTTTTGCGGATTAGACACTTCTCGACCTCACTCTTGCTCCAGACTGGCCCTGGTTGCACAGCCTTGCAGCCCACAGAACAATGCATGTAGAGCTGGAGGGAAGGTCTCCTCTGTCTTTACATTGCCATGACGCTGATGGTTTGCATGAGAACAACTGGAGAGATGGTTGTTTCCCAGTACCCACATAGTGCCTGGTGATCCAGCACCCTCTTCTGGCCTCTTCTGGCCTCTTCTGGCCCCAGACAGTCACGTGATACACTGACCATTTACAGGCTAAATACCCATGCTTATAAAATAAAGATGTCTTAAATTAAGAAAAAAATTAAAGCACACTCCCTGTGATTGTGCTCCAATCTGAAGTATCTGGAGGCTTCATTATGAATGTCTCTGTAGATCTTAATAGACAGTAAGACATCATGGACAGGCCCTAACTTCGTGTAGCCAAGGTGTGATGTGTGTTTAGAATTGCCACTAGTTTCCTTTCTTGGTGATGAAGTGAATTGTTTATCCCAATGCAGTAGAATTTACTGGCTTTTAATCACTCCAGAATAACGAGAAGAGAGCCAGAAAGTTTTAATTACCCAAATGGGGGCTTTGAGACAGCTAAAGCTACTGCGAAGTGAATTATTGATAGCATTGCTTATTGTTTTTCATCTGTTTTTAAGCAACAAATCAAAGCAATTAATGCTGCTTTTAATCTTTGCCAATTTACTGAACAATAAGCAATTTTAAGAGTGTCTTTGGAAACCTTCATTGGCTAAATGCTAGGTTTCTGTTATTTCTGTAAACCAGAGGCCCTGCAGTTTGTGTGTTCTATGCTGTCATGGGCCACTGGCTTAGGTGTCTAGACATCTTACTGCCAAGAGCAGTGACATGTTTGCTGGGCTCCTTTCTAGTCAACGCTCCTCTGTTGTCATCCACTGAGGACCTTCCCAAGCATACTTCTTTACTTTTTTATCTTATTTTATTTTATTTTATTGGTTTTGGGGGACAGGGTTTCTCTGTGTAGCCTTGGCTGTCCTGGAACTTACTCTGTAGACCAGGCTGGCCTCAAACTCAGAAATCTGCCTGCTTCTGCCTCCCAAGTGCTGGGATTAAAGACGTGGGCCACTACTGCCCTGCTACTTATTTACATTTTTTAATTAAATTTATTGAGAGGAGGACACACCCGTGGACACCAGAGGGCTACTGCTACCAGATCAGTTCTAGAGGTCAAGTTCGAGTCATCAGGCATGCTTGGGATAGTTTTCTTTCTCCCTTTCTCTCTTTCTCTCTTCCTTCCTTCCTTCTTTCTCTTTTCTTTTCTCTTCTTTTCTTTTCTTGGATTTATTTATTTATTATATGTAAGTACATTGTAGCTGTCTTCAGACACACCGGAAGAGGGCATCAGATCTCATTACGGATGGTTGTGAGCCACCATGTAGTTGCTGGGATTTGAACTCAGGACCTTCTGAAGAGCAGTTAGTGCTCTTAACCACTGAGCCATCTCTCCAGCCTTTTGTTGCTGTGATAACTCATCCTGACAAATCAACTCTAAGAGAGAAAAGTTTTATTTGCTCCAGAGACTTGTGTGTGTGTGTGTGTGTGTGTGTGTGTGTGTGTGTGTGTGTGTGCGTGCACAGTTTATTTCTAGCACTTGGGAGGCAGGGATAGGCAGATCCCTATGAGTTTGAGGTGAGCCTGGTCTACAGAGTAGGGTGCCAGCCAGCCAGGCCTATGCAGTGAGTCTCTGCACTAACCCTAGAATATTCTAACAATCAGAGAATGAGTATGTGCATTACTTACGCTCAGCCCTGTCTGTGGGCCAAGACCCAAGCCTAGGGACCAGTATTTTCTCATTCACAGTGAGTCCGGTCACCACAATTACAAAAATTCCTCATGAGCATGTCCACAGGCCAACCTAATCTAAACATTCTCTCATTGAGAATTTTTCCAGATGATTCTGGACTATGGCAAGTTGACAATCAGAACTAACCATCAAGGCCAGCAAAATGAGTCTGTGAGAAAAAGCTCTTGCCACCAAGTGTGACAACTTGAGTCTGATTCCCCAGGACCTACGTGATAGAGAGAATGGATTCCTTCAAGTTACTTTTTGACTCTCACATACATACATACTCCAAGATATACATAATAAACGAAGAATTACAAGAAACCCAAAACTAAGCATCATACCTACTAACCTATCTTGCTACCTCCCTACTCTTACAAGTCCACAGAGACCCAAAGAAAATTAGTGTGATGACACATGTCTTCCAACCCAGCACTCAGGAGGCAGAGGCAGGTGAGTCTTTAAGTTTGAGGACAGCTTTGTCTCCAGAGTGAGTTCTAAGACAGCCAGGGCTACCCAGAGAAACCCTGTCTCGAAAAACCAACAGAAGGATGTATTTGTTTTGATTTTAAATTCTGTGTATCTGAGCGGAGGTGCATATGAGTGCAGTGCCCGGCACAGCCAGGGCGCTGACCTTACCATCATGAGCGGTCCAAAATGAGCTCTGGGACTTGGACTCAAGCATCTGCAAGAGCTCTGTACACTAAGCACTGAGCCATCTCTCCAGCACTGCACTGCAGCTGTTTTCTCTCTCTCTCTCTCTCTCTCTCTCTCTCTCTCTCTCTCTCTCTCTNTGTGTGTGTGTGTGTGTGTGTATTGCACATAAGTCCAGGTGCCTGTGTGTGGAGGCCAGATGCATTGGGTCTTCTGGAGCTGCACTTAGATGTTTGTCCCCACTGTCTGAGTGAGAACTGAATGGACAGAACCCCATAAGCAGAGGTCTTTTGGCTGGAGGAGGTTTAAAGTAAGACCTTAAGTAAGAAAGTACTTATTTGGGCTGGTGAGATGGCTCAGCGGGTAAGAGCTCCCGACTGCTCTTCTGCTCTTCCAAAGGTACAGAGTTCAGATCCCAGCAATCACATGATGGTTCACAACCATCCTTAACGAGATCTGACGCCTTCTTCTGGAGTGTCTGAAGACAGCTACAGTGTACTTGCATATAATAAATAAATAAATCTAAAAAAAAAAAAAAAAAGAAAGAAAGTACTTATTTCCTGTGTAGTTTAGTGGACAGTTTTGACTGTTTATTAGATGTGTGAATCTGACTTACTAGCAAGCCTGGTCTTATGTAATTAGTAAAAGATAGGTGTGAGCCTCTATCCCTGTAAGAAAGTATCCTTCCATGCCCGATTAAAGCAGTTGTGATCTTAGACTTCTTAAATGCCACATGCCTTCCCTACAGAGAGGTTAAGAGCTTCTGCTCTCTGCTTCTGTGGAAGGAACCCTTGTTATTCTTTGTCTTAGTCCTTACTACATCCCAGTGAAATTGTGTCTGTAGTGTGGGTCTCTCCCAGGAGTCTGTATGCTCCTGGATATCTGGAGTCATCTATGGTGTCTGCACATGGCAGGTATTCACATATCTGTCCAAACAGTCTGAGTAAACAAGAGTCTCAGTGGTACTACCAGCCTTCGCTTCAGACACCACAGGGCTTTGTCCTGGGAACAGTGTTCCTTGACTGTATAGAAAACTGTACTGCAGTGAAGGAGAAGAAAATGCAAACGTTATTTCTTCACAGTTATCAAATCACTGTTTATTTCTCCTTTATAGCTTCACTTTTGGTGGGGGAGTACAATTCCTAATATATTGGAAAGAAAACAGTTAATGGCTTTTTGTGCACATAAAACAATGACATCCATACCATAGAGACACTGTGGTGCCAGAGCCAGCCCTTGCCCCAGCCTCAGTTCCTTACACTAGAATTCCATAGATGCTCCCCTAAAGACCTTCATCTTGCCCTGTGATGATGAATGTTTAGAGCTGGTTCTCACCTCTGCTTTACTGGGTATCACTGAAGGTGCTGTCAACCAACAGGGCCCCAAATTTATTCTTAAGTCCTCTCCTGGGTAGCACCGCTAGATCTGAGTAGTAGCCACACACTTTCTGCTTTTCTCATTGCCCTGCAGTGAAAGGGAACTGCAGGCCCTGCTGCAAACAAAGAGCTGTGGAGAAAGCATGGCTGCAAGTCGTCCTCTTCCATAGCTCGTTTGCTCCTGTTGAGGGCCTATGAGAGGAGAAACTGGTGTGTGTGTATGTGTACTCAGCTCTCCAGCATCCGGGTCATGCTGAACCCAGTTGGTGTCACATCTGTCACCCAGCAGTGTTGTCAGGTCTGTTCTATAGTGAGTCACAAGTTTATTGGTTTCTAGATCCCCTTGAAGTAATAGACATGTGGTCTTGGATACAGTTTTAGAATGAGTTTAACTGATGTTTGAGTTTGTCTCCACAGTTACTTTTCTACTGTCCCCCTTTAGAGAGTTCCTGTGGCTGCGTCTCTGACAGTCAGATGTCATTTAGTCCATTTTGAGCTTTCATTTTAGCTCCCCAAACTATTCATAGGACAATATAGAACCAAAAGGTGTTCGGGTGCTATTTGTAAATCTTAGAATACATAGCCATTTCCTCTAGTAAGCAGTAGTTTATTAAACAACGGTACTGATTGGGCTGTTGAAACTCTGAGTGTCTGACACCAGCTCATTTGTGAAGCTGATGTTGCTGCTATCTTGGTGTTGGAAAAGGTTCCTTGGTACTGGTTCTTTTTCCAGGCAGGTGGTTTACAACAGATAGTGTAAACGTTTCTCCTTTGAGGCAGTCTTACTTAGAGTTTGTTCTCCATTTAATTCTTAGTTTACTAGCCCACTCTGTTCCTTACTCGCAGTACCAGCATCTGGCTCCTCTCCTCCGTCTCTCCAGCTTCCTTACCTGGCACAGTTCTTTTTCCAGCCGGCCGTCACCTGCTCACAGAAGCAATATTGCGGCTTATAGGAAACCACTGTGTCAGGATTCTAAATATGTCACTGCCAAAGCAGGTGACAACAGCCCTCTTCAGAGCTGGCAGGAAGGGCAAAGCACTTTGTCACCCTTAGTGGAGAGCATTCAGGGCAGAGCAGTGCCATGTCTCAGTGGTTAGCACCTGCAGGCTCAGGGCTGACAGTGCACTGTAATAAGATTCATCTCTGCTCACTTAACTGATGTGGGCTTTATGGTAAATGCTCACTTGCTTAATTGCTTTGGCAGTCTCAATGATTGCCTTTCCTAAGGAGTTCTAAAAGGGTTCCCCTGGGATAGAAAGCAAACCTCTTTCGTGTCTTTTAATGTCATTTCATTCTTTTCTTGGAGCCCTGGAGATTCAGTATGGGATCCATCTGACCCACCCTCCCGTTTCTCTTATGCACAAACATGGGGACCTCTCATGTAGTGCAGAGCTCTTGGCAGCTGTCTTCCTCTTCTGTTCACAAACAGGTTTGGTTTTGTTGGTTGGTTTTGGTTTTTGGTTGTTTTGTCTTGTTGGCTTTTGGAGACAGGGTTTCTCTGTGTTTTCCTGACTGTCCTGGAACTCACTCTGTAGACCAGGCAGGCCTCAAACTCACAGATATGACTGCTTCTACCTCCCATGTGCTGGGATTAAAGATGTGCACCACCACTGCCTGACTCAATAGTGAGCTCCTTTTCCTCCTTGTATAGCACTGCGGTGTATCTGAGGTGTATGGGCAGCTGATTGCCTCATTTCTCATAGGTGTATGACCGACCACCGAGGATTTTCCTCCATCCTCAGTTTATAAACTGCTAAAACTTTGCCCCCGTTTTTGAAGTGATAACCTTATTGTTTTGCCTCCTTCCCTTTTCATGCTTATTTTTTCTATAATAATAAATTGGTTGGGCTAATGAGAATAAGAAGTAATAAAGTATCTCAGGCTTTTGTCCCATGCCATTTTTGAACATGTTCAAGTCGTATTCAAAAGGTCAAGGGGCTGGTGAGATGACTCAGCGGTTAAGAGCACTGACTGTTCTTCTGAAAGTCCTGAGTTCAAATCACATGGTGGCTCACAACCACCTGTAATGAGATCTGACGCCCTCTTCTGGTGCATCTGAAGGCAGCTACAGTTTACTTATATATAATAATAAATAAATCTTTTTTTAAAAAGGTTAAAATGTTTCCTATTAATTAAAATTAGATTGCTTCTTGGGATTTTTAGCTGATTGTCACTCTTGAGAATTTCTGCCAGGTATGTTTAGGGTTGTTTCTTTGGTTGGTTGGTTGGTTGGTTTTTCGAGACAGGGTTTCTCTGTAGAACCCTGGCTGTCCTGGAACTCACTTTGTAGACCAGGCTGGCCTTGAACTCAGAAATCCACCTGCCTCTGCCTAACTAGTGCTGGGATCAAAGGCGTGCGCCACCACGCCAAGCTTGTTTAGGGCTTTTTATTTTCTCAAGAGAAACAGAAGAATGTAGTATATAATTTCAGATGACCTTTGGTAGATGTTTTTGAGAATAAAGCAAAATCTTGCTTCCAGAGATAGGAAACCCAGGGCCAGATTCCAACAGTTTTATTCTCCAGCCTCAAGTGCATTTCCCATGAGCTGTTCCTGACATGCTGACAGACAGACAGACGTTGGGAGGGAGCCTGAGAACCGCAGAGTCCTCAGCAGTTAAGAGCGTCAGCTGCTCTCCCAAGAACCCAGGTTCAGTTCCCAGCACCCACATGGCAGCTATTGTCTATAGCTCTGTTCCAGGGGCTCCAATACACTCACACATTCATGCAGGCAAAATAAGCATGTAAAATAAAAATAAAATCTAAAAATTTGTAATTAGAGACAAGGTGGTGGTGGTGGTGGCATGTCTTTAATCCCAGCAGAGGCAGGGGCATACCTGTGAGTTCAAGGCCAGCCTGGTGTACAGAGTGAGTTCCAAGACAGAGCTACACAGAGAAATCTTGTCTTCGATGGGGAGGAAAAGAAAACCCTCTATTGTAGAGTAATAGAATCTGAGCAGGTTGGGTCCATCACACGAGCCATTTATCCTTAGGAAGATTTTATTCCATTCACGTATGAGGGAAAGATTTGCTAAGAAAGTGGACGTGTCTAAGAGGAGTGTGTAACTTTTGTCCTTTATAGAAAGAGGGAAGCCCTTCAGCTCTTGTGGTTAACTCTTTATAGTCATTGATTGCAGAGATTGTGGGGAAAAATGTAAGGCTAGCTGCTAAAGCAGGGAAATATGTCTGTTGTCTCACAAGGAAGTTTAAGAGACGACTTAGCCAAGTATAACGGCTGCGGTGTCTTACTCAGCTGAAATCTGTGATCTGAGGACATGAGAACTAGAACTCAGCTTGTGCTCCACCAGACACAGGGACTAAGAATAAACCACGGTGATTTTCAAGGAAAGTAGCTATAACCTGCTGTCTAATTTCCAGCAGGTGAAGCCGTGCATCAAGGTAGAAAGCCTCAACTCTCCAACTAGAGAGCCATGCACAGCTCTGCGGAGGCCATGTGCCTGTGCAGTTCATACATGTTAATCCCCTGCTCTTCCCAGTTCAGTGAGTTGTGAACCTTCATGCACCTGAAAAATGAAGGCAGCAGGCAGATAATGTCCCTGGCTGACACAGGAAAAATGCTCTCAAGCCCTTTCCGCATGTTGAAGGACGTGAGGTGCTCAGACACTGCCGACAGTGGTGCACATTTCCAGGGCGCTCCTTTTAGCAGCAGATCTACTGCCTACACTAGTCAGATTCCTAGGCCACTTGACACACTTGGACCAGTGAGTAAAGCAAGAAAGCAGTAGATGTCCTGGCTAATGGCTGACTCTTCTTGTTGACTGGCAAAATGGCTATCCATCTCCTTTTTGTATCATGTTAATTACACATAATAAGGAGCTTCATTATGACCTTTTCACATGTGCATGTAATTTGATGTTACTTTGATTATTTTTATATTTATTGTAGAACTCCTGATCCTCCTGCCTCTACCTCCCATGTGCTAGAATCACAGACACCCAGTTTATGTGGTACTAGGGTACTAAGATTCTCTTTTTCCATTTAATTTTTAAAATGTATGCATTTGCTTATTTATTTTGGTCTTTGGTCTTGAGAAGAATGGCCACAGGGGCAGGCATGTAAGGAGGGGCGCTGGCATGGATGAACAAGGCCCGAGGAGAAGGTAGAGGAGTGCCCAACAGGTCAGTCAAGGAAGTTTTTGCTTAGATGTTTCAAAGTGAAAAGGTTGAAAGGAATTCTTATGTGCGGATGTATTTTGTTAAATGTTAATCAGCAGAGGCTCTGAGGCTTGTAATGCACTGCTGTTAACAGGCATCAAGGGAAATTGCTTTTTTTGTTGCTTTTGTTATTGAATTGTATGGGCTAAAGATTCATTGGCTCCATAAGGTAAGAAGTTTATTATTGCATGAAATGGCAGTGTGTGTGAAGTTGTGAAGGTGAAAAGAAAAGTTAGTATAAAATTAAATAACTAAACCTCCAAGTATTTATCAACTGACACACACCAGTCAATTGTGCCTTCCCCTTTTCTCAGAGGCCAGTGTGTTTGAAGGTTTCCACTTTTAAGAGTATTTAAAAGCATACAATGTTTTTCCCAATTATAATCACCAGATACTCAGGAATACACTCTGTAGTATATTGTATACTGTATCACAGGATGGTCAAGGAAAGGAGAAATTGCTTAAAAGAAAAAACTAAACAGACAGACAAACAAACAAACAACAGATGAGTATTTAGCTTACTAGTAATCAGCAGCAAACACACACACACACACACACACTCACATACAGACACATACACTCAAGAGACACACACACTCACATACAGACACATACACTCAAGAGGCACACACACTCACATACAGACACGTATACTCAAGAGACACACACACAGACACAGACACACATAGACACACACACTCACACTTACTTCTTACCTACCCTTTGGGGCAAGTTAGTAAGATGGTATATAAGAAAACATGAAAAAAGTGCTGATGAGATGGCTCAGCAGATAAGAGCACTGACTGCTCTTCCAAAGGTCCTGAGTTCAAATCCCAGCAATCACATGGTGGCTCACAACCATCCATAATGAGATCTGACGCCCTCTTCTGGTGCATCAGAAGTCAGCTACAGTGTATATGTAGAATAATAAATAAATCTTTGGGCTGGAGCAAGCAGGGACTAGCAAGCGGAGTTTTCCCAAGAGAGCGGGACCAACTGGAGCGAGTGGGGTTGACCAGAGCAAGCAGAGGTCCTAAAAATTCAATTCTCAACAACCATGTGAAAGCTCACAACCATCTGTACAGCTACAGTGTACTTGCATACATTAAATAAATAAATAAATCTTNAAAAAAAAAGAAAAGAAAAGAAAAGAAAGAAAAGGTAAGGAAAACATGAAAAAGCCAGTGCTTAATTCTTACAACAAATAAGTAGAAGAGTCGGGGTTTTCCCCACTACCAAGTGATCTAACCTACGGTCTTGCACATGCTGCGTGGATGCTTTACCGCTGAGATCCATCCTGGTCTCTGTAGTTTGAGACAGGGTCTCCTTTACTCAGGCTGACCTTAAGCCCTTCAATCTCCTGAGTGCGAGAATTATAGGTATGTGCCACAGTGCTCAGTGAGGAATCGGGATTTTAACTGGGGACTTCTTTCTCTACATCTAAAGTCCTTGGCTTTGGGTTTTTTGTTTGTTTTTGGTTTTGTTTCTTTTTTTACTATGTGTTGTTCATAGAAATAGTGTTATTTTACCTAGGCCTTCTGGGAAAAATAAGAGTCAGGTTTTTTGGCGGTGAAGAGAAATAGCATTCCATATGACCAAACCCCAGTAAGCAAAGTGGAGATCCTTTCCCTGATCATCACAGTTGAAAATAAGGACTATGCCTCTTCTGAAGGTGGGGCTTGAGCTTCCAAGCTCTTAGCACCATCAGGCAGTCACCCCTGTGTTCCCTTAGACTCTTAATGTAAGTCTGGTGACCTTGAAGAGATCATTTTAGTGGAAAAATCTGAAGAATTTTTTGCCAGTAAACACCTTTACTTTGTTTCCCTTCCTGCCCAAAGGGTTTACATAGCTGTTCTTAGAGACTGCCTGATTCCTCCAGGGAACTCAGAAATGGAAACAGCCATTCTATTCTGGTCTCCTGGATAAAAACTATGATTTATTTATTGTTCATAAAAGACTTTGGTATGTCATCCATGTGCTATATCCATCGATAGAAAAGTTGCACTAGATCCGTAATGGATGAGAGAGAGAACCAATCTACATTCTTCTCAGTAGACTATATTACCTACAATTTTTTATTTGTATAAATTAATATAATTAATTTTGTTGGGATATTTTTGCACATGTATTTGATGTATCGTGGTAATATTCATGCCCCAGTTGCCTTCTCTTGCCCCACTTTCACCCCCATGGACCCCTTCTACTTTAATGGCCCTGTTTGGTATGTGTGACCCCATTGAGTGTAGTTAAGGCTGCTTACATAAACACGGGTGAAGGTTATTTTATAGGAGCATGGGCTCCTTCCCGCTGGATACACCACAGAAGAAAATGTTTCTCCCTACCCCATCAACTCCTCTCCACTATGTATGTTTTAGTATTTTTGCTAATTCTTTGAGAATTTTATAGTGTACTTCAATTATATTTATCCCCAACTCTTCCCTCTAACTTCTCCCAGCTTCACATCCCCTTCTTTTTTTTGTTTTTGTTTT
>NC_034590.1:157193662-157195259 GCF_900095145.1 Mus pahari | reverse complement strand
CTCTGCCTCCCAAGTGCTGGGATTAAAGGTGTGCACCACCACTGCCTGACATCCACATCCCCTTCTTAATGTACCCCTAACTTTGCGCTGGGGTATAATCCTCTTTTTTTTTTTTTTTTAATAACCCATTCACTATAATTTGTGCTGCCCATATACTCCTGGTATACTCCTGGCCATTACCAGAGTGTGGTCAAGTTACCAGGAGCCACATCCTTTAATAAAACACTCTCCCTCCCCCAGAAACCATCATCTGTTCACAACTCCTCAGGTAGGAGTGGGGTCTTGTGCTACAACAGTGAATGGCTGAATTTGTACAGGCAGCTCCAGCTGCTGGGAGCTCGTGACAGCAGGCCTTTATAAACAAGCAGAAAGTAGTTATCATTCATATTCATGACACTACGGTAGCCATGGGAACCTAATTTTTTAAAAACATAATCTCTTCTCACTGAATCTGGAGTTCATTATGTTTCACTACACTGACTCACCACCTAACCCTCTGTCTCTACATGAACACATGTGTGCATGCGTGCATACACACAAAAACACATACACTATTTGGGGACTCAAGCATACATCTATGCTCAGCTTTTATATTGGTGGGGTCTCTGAACTCAGGTTCTTGTGTTTGCTTAAGAAGCACTTTTTCTCCAGACCCTCAGAGATTTTTTTTTTCAAACAAAGGTTTTGGTTTTTTTTTAAAGATTTATTTATTTATTACATGCAAGTACACTGTGACTGTCTTCAGACACTCCAGAAGAGGGAGTCAGATCTTGTTAAGGATGGTTGTGAGCCACCATGTGGTTGCTGGGATTTGAACTCTGCACCTTTGGAAGATCAGTCAGGTGCTCTTACCCACTGAGCCATCTCACCAGCCTGAGATTTTTTTTTGAGAGGTAAATTTAACCAGATGTGGTGACTTTAGATGTGATCAAGTGATACAGTCTGATTTTGGTTGCAATGCATAGAATTTAAATTATGGTTTGGAACTAATACTAACAAGCATAAAGACTGAATGTCAGCTTTGATAAAACTTAGCTTCCTCAGAGACTGTATTTTATCTGCATGTTAGTCCAGTTTCAGAATACCCACCTGTACTGCTTGTTCTGATTGGCGCACCATGGCCCCCTAGTGGACACCCCCTGGGACCTTTTTTATCTCAGGAAATCTTAGCATGATTTTTGTTTTTATGTTTTTCTCTGAGTTTGTTTGCACATAAGAGGCATTTGATTCTGTTCTTCGGTATCCTTCCCATGCTGGTTTCCAGGTCATCATTTGTAGCCTCAGGCTTAGGAAGAGGACAGTGTCCTTGTTCTCATGCTGTGATAAACACCGTAGCCAGAGCAACTTGTAGAGAAAAGGGTTCATTTCATCTTACAGATTCCAGGTCACACCCTCAGAGCAAAGTCAGAGCAGGAACTCAAGACAGGAACCAGAGGCAGAGCTGAAACAGGCCATGTGCCTTGTTTCATGGCTTGTTCAGCTTGCTCACTTGCATGCTTTGCTCTCTCTTTCTCTCCCTTCCTCCCTCCCTCCCTCCCTTCCTTCCTTCCTTCCTTCCTTCCTTCCTTCCTTCCTTCCTTCCTTCCTTCCTTCCTCC
>NC_034590.1:157191625-157193366 GCF_900095145.1 Mus pahari | reverse complement strand
TCCCCTTTCCTTTCCTTCCCTCCCCTCCCCTTTCCTTTCCTTCCCTACTTTAACTTTTATTTCTGTGTATATGTGTTTGCCTATGTGTGTATACCAGACACATGCAGCATCCTTAGGGACCTGAAGAGGGCATCAGATCCCCTAGAATTGGTGTTAGAGATAGTTGGGAGCTACCCAGTGTGGCTGCTAGGAGCTGACCTGGGTTCTTTGTAAGAACAGCAATCAGTCTTGACCATCTCTGGTCCTTCAGCATGCTTTCTTATACTATCGAGGACCACCTGTCCTGAGGTGGCATTGCTCTCCCACATCAATAATCACTAATCAAAGAAATTTCATTAAGGATTGCCTAGAAACCAATGTGATAGAGACTTGACACTGTAGCTTATGTCAAGTTGACATGAATAAACCCAAGGCTACTCACTCATGATTAACTGGATTATCACTATATTCCATCTGGGACCATAGTAATGTTAATTCTTTATTTCAGAGCCATCATCAATCACTTTAATCCCAAAATTGAGTCCTATGCTGCTGTGAATCACATATCTCAACTGTCAGAGGAACAGGTAAGTCACTGCTCTCCCCAGAATGACCTTGCTGGTGGGAAGGGTCAGGAAGCTCTTTCTCGTTAGTGATGGGACTTTGTTACTGAGCTTGAGCAGAGGAAGGGGTAGGGTGGTCAATCAGGCTGGTGAGAAGAGCTGGTGCAAGATTGCTTGCTGATTCTTTTTTTTTTTTTTTTCTTTGCTTGCTGATTCTTTAAACCCAGTAATACCTCCTTCCCTTGTGCCATCTGAAGGGTTTGTTTAGTTGTATAAAGTATTAGGTAAAGCTTAATGGGTCACTGTCTTAGAGCAGGTGATGGGACATTCATTGTCACACTCTCAGGCACAGTGATTGTGATTTCTGAAAGTCAGACATGTCCACGTGATGATGCATACCTGTGATCGCAGCACTTGGAAGGTGGAAGCAGGAGTTAGAGGTATCCTTGGTTATGCAGTGAGTCCAGCAACAGCCTGCGCTGCATGCTACCCTGTCTTAAAACTCCAACAAACCAAACAAAAGTAAGACATGATAACTTAGGAATGAACATAAATTCCAGCCACATGAAAACCTCGAGTTCAGCTTAACATGAAGGTATTTGGCTCATTAAAGCATGAGCTTTAATTGAGAGCTCATTGAGATGGGTTTTCCGTAGCGATTGTGTCCTCTTTGCCTTGAACAGTTATTTCTGGGCAGGTTTGAGTTGAGGATGCAGATAGCTTTGTACGTTTGTCTTCTTGAGTCTGGCCTGATTTCTTTCCCCTTCTCAGTTAGTACGTGTGCTAAAAGTGCAGATGGTATTCAGCATGGCATAGAGTCGAACCCTGTTTCATCTGAGTTCTCTCTCTCTCTCTCTCTCTCTCTCTCTCTCTCTCTCTCTCTCTCTCTCTCTGAGTCTTTATTAGAGTATAGCTTGATAAGTTCTCTTTCATTTGAGGCTTTCTTTCGAGTCTTATACGCTGCTGAGGTGATGTCTTATTTGGGTAAAGCGCTTGCTGCCCAAGCATGGAAGCCTGAGCTCAGCCCCCAGCACACACATACGAAAGTGAGGTGTGCCTGTAACTCCAAAGTCAAAAAGGCAGAGGTGGGTGGGTTCTCGGAGCTTGCTAGCTAGGCAGTCTACTTAAACAGGTGACCTCTAAGTTCAGTGAAAGACTCTGATATATATATATATATATATATATATATATATATATAT
>NC_034590.1:157190253-157191614 GCF_900095145.1 Mus pahari | reverse complement strand
AGAGAGAGAGAGAGAGAGAGAAGAAGAAGAAGAAGAAGAAGAAGAAGAAGAAGAAGAAGAAGAAGAAGAAGAAGAAGAAGAAGAAGACGACCTTCTTATAAGTTGGAAAAGCTAAGGAATAAATTCCAAACCTTGTATTTTCTGGTTTCCCTTTCTTGCCAGTGCATCCTCATATCTCTTCTGAGTTTCTTAACTGACAGGACCAGCCAGCAGCTATTTTGTGACCATGTGTTCCAGTGTTCTTGAAAGTTGTTCAGTTCACCCAGTGAGGCAGCAGGCAAGCTTTTTTTTTTTTTTTTTTTTTTAACAGAGCCTTCTCAGTTCTCCCTCCAGCGGCTCTCTGCAGCTAGATGAATGGAACTCTATTGATCTGTCAGTTGTTTCCTATTCAATATTTGCTCTCTTTTGTGATGCCAGCTGTGTGACTCCATCCTCACACTTTAAAAGCTGCCTTTATAAATGGCTTTCATTCTCTTTTTTTCCTCTGCCTGTTCCTTTGCTATTGGAGCTGTCTGTGTCATTTTCCTGCAGAACGTCTGTGTATTATGTTCTGTGTGTTTGGGAAGAAGATGGTCCTCCTACCACTGTAAGCTCTGGGTAGCCTGAAAGCCACATGCAGCAGCTTGGGAGGACAGCTGACATCTTCCTCCAGAGGTAGCAGTCACCAGCCAATGATAATTTAAAACAAAACAAAGCAAAACAAAACATGTGGTGCTTGAGAAAATCAGAAAAGGGAAAATTGACAAGCTGTCTCCTCATCCTTTTTCACCTCCATTCAAGGTTTAAAGTGATGCTAAAAAGTGGTCCTTGGGTCCATAAGCCAGAAGAGAGGAAAGGAACTCATTTATAGGGAAGAGGGCTGCGGATAGATTCCTCAGCACAGCCAGTGAGGAGGGGTCCTCGGTGATCTATTTACTGTGTGACAGTTACATGCTGTGACAGAACGCAGGGCAGTGAGGATCACTGGTGACAAGTCCAAGTGGAATCTCTGCAGTCCTGGTTATTGTACGCTTGCTCACTCGCTCGTGTGCTCATTTCCTCTAACAGTACTGTTGCCCCAGCACTCTGCTCTCAGAATGGTGGTTTCTCTTCCCCAACTGCCTCTGAAGGCTTCTAAATGAAGGCCCTCCCTCCCTCCCTCCCTCCCTCCCTCTCCCTCCCTCCCTCCTTCTCTCTCTCTCTCTCTCTCTCTCTCTCTCTCTCTCTCTCTCTCTCTCTCTCCCCTCCCCTCTCTTACTTTCTGACCCCCCTCACTCTCCCTGACCCCCCATTCTCTCCCCTTTCCCTTCTCTCCCCTTCTCCCTCCCCCTCTCTCTCCACATGTTCCTGGCCAGCCTCCTCTCTCTCTCTCTCTCTCTCTC
>NC_034590.1:157182646-157190242 GCF_900095145.1 Mus pahari | reverse complement strand
TCCCCCCTCCCTCTTCCTCTCCATAGCAACAGCAAGTGCACTTGTTTTTATCAGGTTAGAGGTATTTGACTACCTTGCCTGTCTCCAACATGTGGCATACTTCTCTCCCGTTACTTATGAACTTTAATACTAATGTCACAAAGTCAAAGGATTTATAGCTTCCCAAAGAGCTGGCTTTGAGGGCAGTGAGGCCCTGCAGCTGTTAGCAGCTGCATTAGTAGGGAAGGAAAAGAAAGAAAAAAAAAGCAAAACAAAACAGGATTTTAATCTTTAGTAGACTCTAAAGTACTTCTAAGATAAAACCTAAAGCCTGTTGATAGGCATTAGCTGGGATTTACAGCATTTAGTGAGTTAGGCAGACAGGTCAGGCTCTTTGTTAGCTCTGCCTGCCAGCTTTCTATTTTGTTCCTAGAAAAGATTTGTGAATCCTTTTTTGGGTGATGGAGACAGGGTTTTTCTGTGTAACAGTCTTGGCTGTCCTGGAATTCGATTTGTAGACCCGGCTGGCCTCACAGAGACCTGCCTCCCTCTGCCTCTGGAGTACTGGGATGAATCCTTTTTTAAAAAATACAGGGTTAGCCTAGGCTAACTGTGTAGCCCAGGCTGGCCTTCAGCTCACAGAATCCTCTTGCTTCAGCCTCCCAGGTGCTCGCATTAGAGACAGGAGGCCACTATCGACACCTAGTTTTGTGAGGATTGTTGAAGATTTATTTATTTTTATAAGTTTAAATGTTTTGTACATACTAGGCATTGTGGAACTTAGTTGTAATCCCTGCTGGGTGTAATGGTATCCTCCTTTAATACCAGAGGCAGGTAGATATCTGAGTTTGAGGCCTGCCTGGCCAGAATGGTGAATTCTAGGACAGCCAGAGCAACATAATAAGACCCTGTCTCAAACAAAACAAACAAAAGGGAGTGTGCTATCAATAGTGAAACTATGAGATATAGTTATTTCTAGAACAGTTGGAGAAAAATTGCTCTCCAGGCTTATTGTCTCCCCTCAACTGAGATTTAGTTCCTGTCTCTCTCCAGTATAGCTTGGTAGTAAACATTCATGCTTACCTTATAGAAACTAGAATTCCTTGGTCAAGGAATAAGAATCTTTAAAAAGTCCCAGCACTCGGGAGGCAGAGACAGGCAGATTTCTGAGTTCGAGGACAGCCTGGTCTACAGAGTGAGTTCCAGGACAGCCAGGGCTATACAGAGAAACCCTGTCTCAAAAAACCAAAAAAAAAAAAAAAAAAAAAAAAAAAAAACTTTAAAAATATAAATTGAGGATGATGTCACTGCTCTTCATGCCTGTAATCCCAGCATGCAGGTGGATGGTTGTTCAAGGTCAGCTCAGGCTGTAGAGTGAGACCTTGTCAAAATGCATGTGAGCAGAAGAGCTTTCTGACTTGAAGAGGCTTACATTGGCTTTGAGTCTTTTCTTTCTCACAACTACTTTCCTTGGTATTCATTTCTAGAACTCAGAAACATTTCTAGGACACAGAAAGAGCAGCTTCAGACCATTGGCCTTTTAATGAGTTGTCTCCGCCCTCGCCCTGGCCCCAGTTTTCATTCCCATAAGGTAGTTGTGTCTAGCAGCCTGTTTCCTTGAAATATTTCAGGGACTACTTTACCTGTACTAAATAAATGTGAGTTGAAGGCATATAATGGAAGCCCCTTCCTCCTTACTGCAGTTAAACCCAGGGGCTTCACACACTTAGTTAAGCAGGTGTTCTGCCATTGAGCTACATTCCCCAGACCCCCTTTGTAGTTTTTATCTTGATAGGATCTTACTAATTTGCTTAGACTGTTGTTTAACTTGCTGTGTAGCCCAGGCAAGCTGCAGGCCTCCTGGTGCCTGGGTGTGCATGCCTGTGCCAGCGGATCCCACTGATGATTATGAAAAATCCTTGGGGGCTAGAGAGATGGCTCAGCATTAAGAGCTCTGACTACTCTTCCAGAGGACCCAAGTTCCACACCTACCTCACAACTATCTGTAACTCCAGTTCTAGGGGATCCTGTACCCCTTTCTGGCCTCTGTGGATAGCAGGCTGGCATGTGGTACATATATGCAGGCAAAACACCAATACGTATAAAATAAGATGATTTCAAAGAGAGAGACTACAGCTAATGTTACACCATCAGCTGTCTTGTTTTGCAGGTCTCTGCAGTTGTCATGCTCAATAGTCAGGGAGGAAAGAAGAGCTTAACTCATAAGAGGAAGGATACGGGTAGATAATAGAGAGGCATAAATTGGAAAGTAATACTCAACAAGGACCTGAACAAGTCAGGAAGAATGGAGAATTCCAGAGTTTTTGAATGTCATGTCCTTGGGTCACAAAACAATCTGAAGCTTTGTGGAACATAGTAGCTCTAATTCCAGCACTTGGGAGGCAGAGGCAGGCAAAGCTCTGTGAGTTTGAGACCAGCCTTATTTCTACCCCACTCACCAAAAACAATCTAACTCAATTAGGCTGCCTACCACAGCCATGTGGTCCTTTACCTTTTAAAAAAAAAAAAGACTTATTTATTTTTATGCATATGAGCACACTGTAGGTGTACAGATGCTTGTGAGCCTTCATGTGGCTGTTGGGAATTGTATTTAGGACCTCTGCTCGCTCTGGTCAGCCCTGTTCGCTCCATTCAGTCTGCTTGCTCCAGTCAACTCTGCTCACTCAGTTCTGAAGATTTATTTATTATGATACATAAGTACATTGTAGCTGTCTTCAAATGCACCAAAAGAGGGCATCAGATCTCATTACAGGTGGTTGTGAGCCACCAAGTGGTTGCTGGGATTTGAACTCAGGACCTCTGGAAGAACAGTTCCAGTGCTCTTAACCACCAAGCCATCTCTCCAACCCCTGTCCTTTACCTTTAATCTGAGTCTTGCCCTTGTTCTTTCTGTTCCATGTGTGTTCTCATGGTACATCACTTGCCTCCTGGCAACTTTCTTCTCCTCCTGGTCCCTCCATTTGGTCTCTCCATACCTTCTCCCTCCTCCCCTTCCCCTCTGGTCTCTATGGGACTCTCAGATAGATGTCCTGGCTCCTCTGTCCTTTCTTGCCCAACCATAGGCTGATAATTCTTGATTAACCAATCAGAGATAATGGGAGAGCATTCTTTACACAAAGCAGACACAGGAGATGGCTCAGTAATCATGACCGTGCCAACGTCTAGACTGTAGCCGGATCTCTGAGCACAGAAATCAGCATCTGAGTACACGGTGCACAAGATGTCCCCCACCTTCCAGTTTTGTTCTTTTTAACAATGTTTAAAGTGTAGCGTGTGCTATATAACTGACTGGTTTGACTTACACAGATCTGTCTGCCTCTGCTCCTGATTACCGTGGTTACATGTATGCACCACTGTATCCAGAGTCTCTTCCTAATTATTTGCTTTTAATTTGATCACAGACACTTATTAAGGGCCTATTGAATCCAGGCATGTGGTGAGGCCTGATGGACAAACCTTTTTTTTTTTTAATTGCAGTTAAAAATATTTGCCACCCTAACCCTTTCTCAGGCTGTGGAGCAGTTTATTTAACAATGCGTACATTGTTGTGCCCCAGCCCTTTAAGCCATTTCCATCCTGCAGAGCTGCAGCTCTGTCCTCCGAACAACTCTCTGTTCCTCTCCGCCTGCTACCTTGGCAACCACCATCCTACTTCCTGTTTCTGAGGGTAGAGAAACCTCTCTTGAAGCTTTACTTTCACCCCGTGGCCTAGAGCTTACTAAAAATTCCTCTGCATACAAAGTTATAGATTTTCTGAGACAATCTTAAGGGTTGGGATATAGCTCGGAGTTTGGGTCTTTGCCTAGCATACTGGAGACTTCTGGCTTAATTTCCCAGTATACCCCTACAAAGAAAGAATGCTTAGGGAGAAAGACGTTCTGTTGGGCCCCACGGTGTTATAGACCCTAGGCTGATGCAGTCAGACCCTCTAGTTGTCTATGATAGGAATTGTTACTGGTTTTAGTATTATGATATAATCAAAATTTGTTGTTTTAGATTTATTTACTTTTTTTTTTTAGTGCTTTTTAGTATATGTATGCCCTGGCTATCCTGGAACTCACTTTGTAGACCAGGCTGGCCTCGAACTCAGGAATCCNCCTGCCTCTGCCTCCCAAGTGCTTGGATTAAAGGCATGCGCCACCACACCCGGCCATAAACATTTTTTAAAAGCATTATTACCAGCAGAGCAGCATGGAAGCTGCTAAGGATTACTTCAGTAAAGTCTGTAAGTATGTTGGTTTCTCCTGATCCTAAGAGCCATTACAGAACTGCGGAAGGGTGGAGAATGGCTTCACAGTTAAGAACACTTGCCGCTCTTGCAAATCAGGACTTGGTTCTCAGAACCCACACGGGGCAGCTCACAGACACCGGCATGTACAGGATACACATATATACTTGCCAATACTCACAGATACATATAAAATAAAAATAAATCTTAAAAACTACAGGTATTTAGAAATCTAAATGATAACTACCTTTTTTCACTTTCATGTTGCTTGGGGTTTTTTGTTTTGTTTTATTTATTTATTTATTTGATGCTACCCATGTAGCCCAGGCTGGCCTCCAACTAGTGACTATACTCTTGCCTCAGCCTCCTAGGTGCTAGAATTAGAAGTTTGACCCACCAGGCCCAACCTAGTTTATTTCCAGTAGAAAATGAAATGTTACTAAGAGGAGAGCCCCACTTTGTCTTTAGGGGCTGGAGTAGAATACTTTGTGTGAGAAAACTTTCTCAGAAAAAGCTTGGTAGAAGCCTCAGAACTTCAGGGTCCCTGAGGAGAACCAAGCCTGATGTTTCATGGTCAGAGTTGTTCTACCCCTTGGTGTGTTGTGTGAGTGTGTAACAGCTTCTGTGGGTGTGAGCAGTGGAGAGGGCTGATGTGTGTGTGTGTGCTTTAGTGTGAAGCTCCCACCATGGTACAAGATGAAGCCAATTGTTCCTATCAGGATTTTCTAAGCAGGAAGTTCCTATGGTTCACTTTCCTCATGGAGCCACTGCTGTAGAAATTCTCCCTAGCCAGGCAAGGTTGAGCACACCTTTAATCCAGCACTGGGAGGCAGAGAGTTCCCCAAAACAGGATGAAAGTTAACTAAAAAGAATGTCCAACTGCACTTCTGCCCTTTAAATAGGGTGCCTGCAGCCTCTGAGCAGCATACTCCCAGGTGCCCCTGTGCTGTTCTCCCCTCTTAGAACAAGGCAGCCTTGGCAGAAGGCACATGTTGAAGATGTAAGACTCCCACAGTAGCCATAACTCAGCTTCCTGTGCTTGACAGCGTGCTTCTCTACAACAGCCTGTAGCCGAGCCCTGCCTCTGTAGCCATGAGTGTGGGTTGCTGTGGGAACTCTGGCTGAGGAAGACATGTAACCCCAATGCTAGCTGTCCTACCCTGCCCGCCTAGCCCCTGCTGCCTAGCCCCATAGGCTAGGCGTATTGAGAAGCCCACAGAAGAAAGCCAGCCCCTGGGCTGAGTGTCTAGTTGGACCAGGGAGTTGGCTACACCGTCAGAGATCTGTGTAGGAGGGAACGTAGCTTGGATTAAAACAGGTGCACATACACAAGGGACAGGGACACTTTATAATTATTTTTTTAAAGATTTATTTATTTATTATATGTAAATACACTGTAGCTGTCTTCAGACACTCCAGAAGAGGGCGTCAGATCTTGTTATGGATGGTTGTGAGCCACCATGTGGTTGCTGGGATTTGAACTCTGGACCTTTGGAAGAGCAGTCGGGTGCTCTTACCCACTGAGCCATCTCTCCAGCCCCCACACTTTATAATTATTGAGGGAACACTTTTGTATGGATTATTTACTTTAATTTTATATCAAATATTGGGGATAGACATAATTATTATTTTCTAGGTGAGACTATTACAAAGAACTGACTTGTTCAGGGCTACAAATGTAGCTCGACCGGTCTTTCTCTAGAGTCTAAGTGTCTCTGTTTTGTCAGGCTGAAACATGTATGGCACTTGAACCTGTCAGGCTGAGGGAGTAGATAAGAAGCAGGGGAGTGGCGGGGTTAGGCCTGTCCCTGGGAGGCGATCAGAAGTCTTAGACAGAAGATGCACACTATCAATCCATTGGAGAGTTTGCTTGCCACAGGTATCTGTGTAGGGGGTCCTAATGTGGTGTGACAACTTCATAAATGAAATGAATCCCTTTATTACAAACAGATATCCTACGAAAGCTTTTCTCCAAACCAAAGGAGTGTAATGACTTTTTAGGAACATTTTTAGTTACACAGTAGATTTTTTTATATATTCACATTTTTTTACACTAAAGTTTAATCACCCCTTTAGGAATTAATTCACTTTGAACCTAAAGACGACCTTGAATGTCTGCTCTTTCTGCCTCCACTTTGTTGAGTGCTCTAATTACAAGGAATGTGCTGCCTAGCATGGCTCCTTTCTATGGCACTAGGAATCTAACTCGGGGCTCGGCATGCTGACTAAATCTCTATCCAGCCTCTTAACCTCTGTGGTGGGTCTGTTTCATTCAAGTCTAGTCATGTTGCACAGCCAGGTTGGCTGACGGGTGGAGGCCACACCCTGGTGCTGCAGCGAGCAGTTTGTTCTTTGTGTCTGCTGCTGTCACACGATTCTTCACTGTAGGAGAACTTTGAAATGACCACCACATGAATGTCTGGTCTTCCTCAGTGTGGCAGCTATGAAGCCACCTTGTCAGTGTATGGAAGGAACAGTGCTAGAGGGTGGCAGTAAGCACCGAGGACCTTGTCATCCTCAGGGTCACAGCGAAGCAGTCCTGCTTCCCTCGCTTGGACTGAAGGGTCTCCCTCCGGTTGCTCTGGGTAGATCAGGAATGCTCAGGGGCATTTGCGTCTTTACAGAGGGCCGTCTACAACCACTTCCTTCCTTCATTTGATTTGTGGGAAGATTGTTTTATCTCCACTGCCATCTCTTCTAAGAAGTTCTTTAGAGATCTCTTAGAGAGATGTGTGGAAGCTCCTGGTTTGCCACTGCGATAGTAGCAGAGGCTAGAAGTACCCTTATGCAAACTTGTATCTCTGCTAAAGTTGTATTGACTTGAATTATTCTTGTCATTATTACTTTGTGTGGATGAGAGTTTTGCCTGTATGTATGCCTGAGCACCATGGGTAGTCCTGTCGCCCATAGAGGCCAGAAAAGAAGGATGGACCCTTGGAACTGGAGTTACATATGGTTTGGAGCCACCATTCAGGTGCTGGGAAGTCAACCTGGGTCCTCTGCAAGAGCGGCTGAGCCATCTCTCCAGCTTGAAATAGTTTCAGGAACCATAACAGTATTTTGATTTTCATAACAATTGTGATCATGTGATAATTTCAATTTGAATAATAACCCACTCAGCTAAAGGGGACACTGAGCATAGCTCACACATAGGATTCTGTTAGGGGACACTGAGCATAGCTCACATATAGGATTCTGTTAGGGGACACTGAGCATAGCTCACACATAAGATTCTGTTAGGGACCCGGCGTGGTGGCACATGCCTTTAATTCCAGCACTCAGGAGGCAGAGGCAGGCGGATTTCTGAGTTCGAGGCCAGCCTGGTCTACAAAGTGAGTTCCAGGACAGCCAGGTCTACACAGAGAAAC
>NC_034590.1:157178957-157182626 GCF_900095145.1 Mus pahari | reverse complement strand
AAAAAAAAAAAAAGATTCTGTTAGGTTAGGGGACACTGAGCATAGCTCACACATAGGATTCTGTTGGGGGACACTGAGCATAGCTCACACATAGGATTCTGCTGGGGTGGGAGGTAAGTGAGGCCCTGACACGGAGGCAGAGACTAATGAGTTAGAGTCAGAAAAGGCTGGCCTCAAACCTTATCTGTCACCAAAGCTGGCCTTGAAATCCTGCCTAGTCATTCTGTCCCCACCTCCTCCCACGTGACATGCTGGGATTGGAAGCTTGTGTGCACCTGTATCTGGGACAGGTGATGACTCTTCAGCTCAGAGTTGAACTCTCCCGGATTCTATGTTTCCAGGGAAAGAGACCTCAGGTGGGGAGTTGGGACACATCTGCCTGTTGGCTGGATCTGGACAGTGTGAAGAAGGTCTGATGGAGGAGGTCTTATGTTTCCTCCGTTCCCGTTACCTTGGCACCTGTAGGCATGATTAGGTGCCTGGCTTATACAGGGTGTGGGTCTGAATGTGTTGGACATGTAATTAGTACAAAGAAAAGCTTCACAGGGCTGTCTATGGTTTCAGCCAAATAAAGGGAGGTGGTGTGGCTGCCCAGGGAAATTAAGGAAAGCCACTGTCACCAATCCTTTACCCAAGTGGCAGCCTCTTACTAATCACCCACTGTGAGGTTCATTATCTGGTCCTCCTTGCTGAAGGGCAGGTACAGCCTGTCACATCAATAAGTCTCTCAAGGCACTAGAAAGCCCTTTGGTAGCAGCCTTGAAAGGCATAGACCAACTGTGAGACCTGGGCAGCTTAAATTGGTTTTAAAATTGAGTTTGTTCCTGAAGTACAGGAGATGAAAATAGAGAGGGAGGAAGAAAAGCAAAACAACGAACTTGTGCATATTGTATACAGGCGGTGCAGGCAGAAAGCCAAAGGGTTGCCTTCCACCCTTAGAAGCCCTGTTTCCAAGCAAGTCATATTAAATGGTAGTTCCCTAGGAGAAAATCAAGTTATCTCGATAGAAAGTCACTTAAAGTCCCCAGTGGAAGGACAGACACTCAGCGACAGGCTGACTCTGTGCCGGTCGCTACTGCTTTGGCTCTTGGGTTTGGTTGGTTTTTGTTGTTTGTTTGTTTGTTTGTTTTGTGCATGTGGGTTACGTGTGTGTGTGTGTGTGTGTGTGTGTGTGTGGTGGGTTACATGTGTGTGTGTATGTGTGTGTGGTTTTTCCTCTCTGTTCCTTTCTTTCCTTTTTCAGCCATTTTGAGCTCTATAGTATTCTGAAAAAGAAGGAAACTCTGAGGAACTGCTTTGGTCTCAGACTTCCTGCTTCAGAGCCTCTTTGGTACAAGACGGGAAATCTGTGCCTGCCTGGGCTGACTCTTGTCCACTCTCTCCTGTGTGGAAAGTACAGAAGTACTTGCTGTACCAGGCTAGGACTCCACAAACTCCAAAACTGCATCTGCCCCAAGAAGCACAGTGCACAGCATGGCTGGTTTTGGATAGTTATCTCTGGAGATGAAAGAGCACTTAACACTGGCTTTAAACTGCTGTGAGCCTTCGGCATCCCCTTCCCAAGTGCTGTGAGTACAGACGTGTGCCACCATGCCCATCTTAAGCCTCCCCCACTTCACTCCCGTAATACCAGTGAGGCAGAGGCAAAAGTCAGGAGTTCAGAGTCACCCTTTGCTACAGAACAAGTTCAAGGACATCCTGTATACATCTTTACCTATTCCTAGTTGCAAATGTTTCTAAATTTTATTTTCTTCTACGATTTTCTTAAATTACATTTGTTTAGCCTGGCAGTGGTAGTGCATGCCTTTAATCCCAGTATAGCTGGTCTTTGCTACTTTGTGGGTTCTTTTTTATCCCACCCTTTATCTCTTCCCCAACCCCTTGTTTCACCCGCCTTTCACTAGATAGGAGAGAAAGAAGGATAGAGGTGGGAGAAAGAGAAAGATCCTTGAATCTAATTTTTTCTTCTTTGCTACTTCGTGGATTCTTTTTCTCACCCCAGCCCAGCCCCACAACACCACCCCCACCCCCATTTCTCCTCCTATTACTAGATAGAGAAAGAAGGATACAGGAGAGAAAGAGAGAAATCTGATTCTACTTTCTTCTTATTTCTTTGCTTATAGCTGGGTTTTGCTACTTTGTGGATTTTTCTTTTTCCAACCCTTTATAATGAATCCTTGAATCTAATGTCTTCTATGGCTAGTAGCAAAACCTAACTAATCCCCCTGAGTGAACACCAACCACCTTGGGGCTCTCACATTATATACACCCTGAAAAGGTCCCAAAATTTCAAACATCACACAATTGCAGAAACTATCTGCAGCTGGCAAAACCACGCCTCTGCTAGAGCACAGAGGTAAAGCCTACTCGGCTGCTGCCGACAGTCTGAAGCAGCCGCAGAGCCCACACCTGGGATTAAAATGAAACATTCTTAAAGCGTTTCTGTGGAGCTTTCTAAGAAACCAAAATTCCAGGATTATCACTACATTTCCTTCATGTTAAGGCATTAGTTATGCTGTGTGTAATAGCAAATATAAACATATTTTCAATGAACTAAGCACTTTTCAGGACAGTGGGAAAGGGAGACCTCTCCTGCTCAGTTCTGATCTTTATCTGTTTTAAGATCTTTTATCTGTTTTTATCCACAGCTTTTCATTTCCTGTGGATTTATAAGCAAATCTGTATCACCAACACAAAACTTTTGTTGGGTTTCATTCTAGTGTTAACACATCTGCCAGGTGCCCAAGGCCATTTCCTGACACTAAGAAATTACCTTGACTCTTTGGGATCTGCATTCCTGAACCGAGCTTGGCCTTTTCCACATCACATACACACCCAGGGAAGCCTAGGTGGTCTTTCTGTTTGAAATTTAGGAAAACCATTGAACCTAAAAACAGCTAATTCACTCTTCCAGTGCCAACTGTATTACTTGCAGTTAGTTGTTTGGTCACAGTCACTTGAAGCACTGGGTTTTTTGGTATCAGGGACCTGGTGCTATACCTTGACCTATTATATTAGCGTGATATACCTTGGAACCAATATCAGTCATATCCCTTCTCCATTCCCTGTCATCACTGTTCACACTTGTCATGGTCCAATAACCTTTTACATTGGTATTTGCATTTTCCTAATCCAAGATCTTATCAACACCTGTCTTGCATCAAGGTCTGATATGGCTTTGTTCACAGCTGAGATTAATCATTGTAAAAAATCAGTGAAGTCTTCTCCAGAGCTTTATATGATCTTTGTAAATGGGGTGAACTTTTTTCCAAGCTCTTAAAGCCACAGTGCAGCATTGTTCTGTAGAAGCATCATCAAATTGAATCTGTTCTTGTGATAGAGCACTGCCCTTCACCCAGCAAAGGTCTTTACTGTACTCATTCCCCTCGCACTGTTTCACTGTTCAGTATTCTTCCCTCCACCATTGCAACTGGGGACCAGCCTCTGATACAACTGTTACAGTCCCTTCCAGGCTTGGGGAACAATTCTATTTTTAGTAGTCAGATTTTTTTAGAATTCGTTTCAGATAAGATGCACACATCGGGGCTGGTGAGATGGCTCAGTGGGTAAGAGCACCCTATTGCTCTTCCAAAGGTCCGAAGGTCCGAAGGTCCGGAGTTCAAATCCCAGCAACCACATGGTGGCTCATAACCATCTGTAACAAGATCT
>NC_034590.1:157163629-157178877 GCF_900095145.1 Mus pahari | reverse complement strand
CAAAGGATGCCATTCTGTCTTGTCACAGCCTTGTTCTACACCATTAGCAAGCATATGCTGTATGACTAGTGGGAAAGCGGATAGTGATGTCATAACCCCAGGCCTCCCTCCTCCCACTCTGGTGATGAGTTGGTTTGAGATTAGCCCTTTCTCTTGAAATGGGTTTTTTCATTAGATTGTCTTCCTGCTGTCTCAGCACTTCTCTGACCGACCACCCCCCAGGGCAGCTTCTTCCCCTCTGTCCTCCTGTGGGAAACACCCACTTCGGGCTCTCTGGGACTGAGCTTGGTTCTCCCTTTTCCTTGCCTCCCAGGAGCTTCTGTCTCCACCCACAACCCTGCAGCCCTTTCAGAAAAGAGAAAGGAAAGTGACCCCCTTTGTTTTCCCATCTCAGCCAACTTTAGTTTCTCAGGCTCCTCCATCTCCACTCACAGTTTTCCCAACTGCTCTGTCTTTCAAACTCTTTGAAACAATATACAAAGAAGAAAAGGGAAAAAACCAGAAAAATCCCCTTTGGGAGCAAAGCAGAGATAGCAGCAACAATAAACTTTTTGCTGGCCTCTTGAAAAAAAGATCATCCCCTGCTGTTTCTTCAGTGTCATTTGAAATCAAATTTCCCATTTTGTATCCTTAATTTTCAAGCCCCACATTATGGCCACTTGTAGCTTATATTTGCTACTTTGTGGGTTCTTCTTTTCCCATTCGGTACCCTCCCACCCAGTTTCACCCTGCCAGAGTGGAAGGACTATGAGTTTGAACCACCTGCTCATGTGACTTAAGTTTTCCTTGCTTAAGGGCCACTGCTCTATCCACACAGGTTTGACAGTCAAACATTTTAGGTGTTGGGCCACCAGTACTATAGCATCCTAGCACAGGCAAAGGCAGACAGATGTCTAAAACCAGCCTGCTCCACATTTGTTTATTGTGGGTGGGAGGGATGCTAGTGTGTGAAGGGATGCTAGTGTGTTTATTGTAGGTGGGATGGATGCTAGTGTGTGAAAAGATGCTAGTGTGTTTATTGTAGGTGGGAGGGATGCTTGAGTGTGAAAGTCAGAGAAAAACTTGCAGGAGTCAGTTTTGGCTTTCCACTATGTTCCCCAGGGGTTGAACTAAGGCCTTCACACTTGGTGACAAGTGGCCCTATCAGCCAATTCAGGCTTTTACATTTAGATCTGTGACTTATCTCAAGGAGAGTGTATTTATTGTGGAAAAGTAAACACCCATTTCTCTGCAAATACTCAGATCTTCCATTGCTGTCTCTTCTAACAACTGATCTTTCCCCCATTTAAAAACCTTGAGAGGTAAAAATCTAGTTTAGTTGGTAGAATGCCTGTCAGCATACTCAAAGCCATGGGTTTGACCCCAAGCAGTGTATGAACCTGGTGTGTCAGTATATAAATACTGGTAACCACGGCGCTTAGAAGGTAGAGACAGAAGGATCAGGACATCAGGGCCAGCTTGGACTATAGAATAAGTTTGAGGCCAGTCTTTCTTTTTTGTTTGTTTGTTTGTTTGTTTGTTTGTTTTGGTTTTTCGAGACAGGGTTTCTCTGTGTAGCCTTGGCTGTCCTGGAACTCACTCTGTAGACCAGGCTGGCCTCGAACTCAGAAATCCGCCTGCCTCTGCCTTCCTAGTGCTGGGATTAAAGGCGTGTGCCACCATGCCCGGCGAGGTCAGTCTTTCATGAAGCCTAGTTTGAAAACAAAATGGATAAACAAGTGAATAAGAGACAATTAATTTAAATGCCTTGGATTGTTAAAGAGTCTGTTGACCAGGCATGTGCAGGTCCATTCAGAAGTGAGTCCTATTGGTTTATATGTCTACACCTGGCCACAATGTGTTTTTTTAAGATGTATTTATTTTTGTACATGCAAGCATTTTGCTTTCATGCATGTATGTGTGTATATGTGCACCACATGCCCATCCAAGGAGGGAGGTCAGAAGGACCTTTGGAACTGGCACTACACATGGTTTTCAGATACCACCTGGATGCTGAGAATCAAACTCCCTGAGAGCAGGTAAATGCTCTTACCCACTGAGGCATCCCTCCACACCACAGCCATGCTGTCTTCATTGTTGTAGAGCTACAGTAGGTTTTCGAAATGGAATAATGGAAGTCTTCTATACTCATTCTTTTTTAAAGTTGATTTTAATAATCTGGATCCTTTATATTTATATTCACATATAAAGCACAAAATGCCTTTTTTGTTAAAGAAATAAAGTTGCTGGGCTTTTGATTGGAATTGTGATAACTCGAGAGACTGTGAGAAGGAGCGGTTGTCTTAGTGTTGGGATGTAGCTCAGTAGTGGAGCGTGTGCTTAGCCTCCCCAGGACTTAGGCTCAGTGTTCAGCACTTAGCACTTAATAATGATAATACTGTCTTCAAATCTATGAGCGTATCTCTTGAGATCTTATCAGATTTTTTTATCAGTGTTTTATAACTTAGTGTTCTGTTTTTCACCTATTTCTGTTTCTCCCATGATAATCTTGTATTTACCTTATATAAATGGTATTTTGAATTTCACCTTTTTTGTTTTTGTTTCTTGAGACAGAGTCTCATTGTGTTGTGCAGTCTTGGCTGTCCTGGAACTCACTCTGTAGNTCAGGCTGGCCTCAAACTCAGAGATCTGCCTCCTCTGCCTCCCAAGTGCTGGGGTTAAAGGTGCGAGCCACCACTGCCAGCATGTTCGTGTTCTTAATGGAACTATCTGCCCATCCCTGGAGGAAGAATTTCGATAGGATAGGTATCTAATTTCTGTACAGGGTTCTGATTCTGTGTCCCGGTCTGCCTGCTCTGGTCTTCTGAGTGCTGGGATTACAGGTGTTTGCCACCGTGTCCAGGCTGTTTCTAAATTTTTTGTGTAATCTGGATGGATTCAGTGATGATTTATTTCCTCTTGGTTTATTGTATTGATTTTAAAGTCCTCATGCTGGCCCTGAACTTGGTACTGTCCTCCTGCTTCAGCCTCTCAATCGCAGGGACCACAGGAGTAAGCCACTGTGCCTGTCATTTGTTCTGTTTTTTAAAGTCTTTAGAATAGTTGGCTTTCAGGCATGCTGAATATGAGTAATACAGTTTTACATGCTTTTTTGCTCCTTTCTTTAAGATTTGTATACATTTAGTTTCTTTCTCTTTTCTCACTGTTCTGCCCAGAACTTCTAGTCCATGTGGAGTAAACGGGAGAGCATAGCCAGAATCAGACACATCTGGGAGAGTCCAGAGTGGTCCTGACCCTGAGCAATGTGAGGAGATAGGGAAGAGGAAAGGGAGAGGTTAGAGAGGGGAACAAGGTGTAGCATCCAGGATGCCAAAAGTAAAAGGGGCAGGTAATCAAGATGGCTGGGTTGTATAGGGAAGAGGCTCCTGGCTGGAGAGTTGGAGGGAAAGAGTGAGGAGAGGGTGGGGTGTGCCAGCCACATCCTGAGCAGGTAGGAACTGAGGGACGCTAGGGAACCTGGAAGGCATGCCACTTTAATATGTTAAATAGGCATCCCACCCTCAGGTTTGGAAAGTAACATTATTAAAACTGGCCTGAGTTAGTTCTCTTTTACCACCCTGTGGTTCCTAGAGATGAACCTTAGGTGTCAGACAAGCACCTCTTCCTGCTGAGCCATCCTCCCTAGCCCAGGGGGGGTCTGTTTGTTTGTTTTTTTTTTACTTTATGCTTGTAGCAGTTTTATTAATTTCTCAGCCAAGGTCTCATGTACCCCAGGTTGGCCTGGAGCTCCTGTGTAGGTGAGGATAATGTTGATCCTCCTGCTGAGAAGCATGGGACACCCACCAGGTTTTTTTAAGAGAGTTGTTGAATTTAATAGGTTATTGAATTTACTGACGGTTCGCTGCTGTATCCTTTTTGCTTTGATATACCTATAGGATTTAAATGCTCTCCCCTCTCATTAATGATGTAGGCAAAGTATACCTTTTTCTGTTCTTCCTTACCAGTCTGGCTAGAAGTTTATCAATTTTATTAATAATTTCAATAAATCTACTTTTAGTCTCATTGATTTCTTTTTTTTGTTGTTGTTATTTTGTTTTGATTGGTTTCTAAGGTTATTTACTTCTTCCTCTTCACTTTAGTTTATGTTGCTTTTCTTTTTCTTTTTTTTTTTTTTTTTTAAGATTTATTTATTATATGTAAGTACACTGTAGCTGTCTTCAGATACACCGGAAGAGGGCNTCAGNTNNCATTANNGNTGGTTGTGACTGCTTGTGGACGTTGTACATCGTGGTGCGGAGCCTAGTGCGCACCACGATGTACAACGTCCACAAGCAGTTACTTCTTCCTCTTCACTTTAGTTTATGTTGCTTTTCTTTTTCTTTTTTTTTTTTTTTTTTTAAGATTTTTTTATTATATGTAAGTACACTGTAGCTGTCTTCAGATACACCGGAAGAGGGCATCAGATCTCATTACNGATGGTTGTGAGCCACCATGTGGTTGCTGGGATTTGAACTCAGGACCTTCGGAAGAGCAGTCAGTGCTCTTAACCGCTGAGCCACTTCTCCAGCCCTGCTTTTCTTTTTCTAACTTAAGTCGGAAACACATGATTTATTTAGATCATGTCTTATTTCTTTTTTTTGTTTGTTTGTTTGTTTCAAGACAGGGTTTCTCTGTGTACTCTCATTGTCCTGGAACTCACTCTGTAGACCATGCTGGCCTCGAACTCAGAAATCCACCTGCCTCTGCCTCCCAAGTGCTAGGATTAAAGGTGTGCACCACCACGCCCGGCTTCTGATTTCTTTTATGACATTTAGTAATGTGTCATTTTATTTTGATTATTTGGCTATTTTCTAGAAATATTTGTTATTAACTCCTTAAATTCCCTGGTGGTCAAAAAATATATTTGGTGTGATTCCAGTTCTTTTAATGCATTGAGATTTGGCTTATGGTGCAGCATATGGTCTGTCTTGTTGAATGTTCTGTGTGCACTTGAGAAGAATGTATTCTGCTGTAGTTGAGTAGAGTTTTTCTATAAATACCCTTTAGGTCAAGTAGGTTGGTAGTCTTATAGTTGGTGCTGGGTTATGTCTGCTCGTCCTGTCAGTTACTAAGGGCAGTGATGGAGCCTGAAGCTATAGCTGCAGGTCCTTTGTCTCTTCCTCCAGTTTGTCAGGTTTGCCTCATTCAGTGTTTGGAAGCTCTGTTACTGTCTACACACACACACACACACACACACACACACACACACACGCAGGGCTGTTATGTCTCCTGGTGAGTTGATGCCTTCGTCATGTAATCTGACTCTTAGTGCCTGCTGTTTCTCTTTTTACTGTGCTTATTTGGAGTAAGCCTGTGTGTGGAGGTTGGAACAACTTGAGGGAGTTGATTGATTCTCTTCAACATGTAAATCCCATGGATCAAACTCAGGTTGTCAGGTTTGGTGGCAAGCATCTCTACCCTCAGAGGCATCTAACCAGTCCTGTTGGTTTTCTTAAGTTAGACTTTGTTCAAGAAGGCAGATACGTTATTTGTAGACCACTATGATCCATTTGAATCTTCTTTTCATCTTTAGATAGGTAGACTTGGGAGGAGCCCGCCTATGGTGGTGTTACCTGGAAGAGGATAACCTGCCTGATACGGATTTGTTTGTTTGTTTGTTTGTTTGTTTGTTGGGTTTTATTTATTTATTTTGATAGCCATGACTGTCCAGGAACTACCTCTGTAGACCAGACCAGGCTGGCCTTGAATTCAGAGATCTGTCAGCTTCTGCCTTCTGTGTGCTGGGAATAAAAGCATGTGCCACCACCACCTGGCACCTGGTTCTGATTTTGAAGTCTGGGTAAATAGTGCTCAGTTGTGATTGGTCAAAATTCAGATATCTCTGTATCCCGTGCACTCTGAGGACTATTCACCCTAAGACATCCCTTTGTCTGCCTGACCTGCGTGTGTACAGTGTGTGTGTGTGTGTGTGTGTGTGTGTGTGTGTGTCTGCCTGTCTGTCTGTCTGTCTGTCTGGAAGAGAGTTGAGGGGGCTGGTGAGATGGCTCAGTGGGTAAGAGCACCCGACTGCTCTTCCAGAGGTCCTGAGTTCAATTCCCAGCAACCACATGGTGGCTTACAACCATCCGTAACAAGATCTGATGCCCTCTTCTGGAGTGTCTGAAGATAGCTACAGTGTACTTACATATAATAAATAAATCTTTAAAAAAAATAATGATAATAATAATAATAATAATAAGCCGGGCGTGGCGGTGCATGCCTTTAATCCCAGCACTTGGGAGGCAGAGGCAGGCAGATTTCTGAGTTCGAGGCCAGCCTGGTCTACAAAGAGAGTTACAGGACAGCCAGGGCTATACAGAGAAACCCTGTCTCAAAAAAAATAAAAATAAATAAATAAATAAATAACTCTTAAGAAGAGAGAGAGAGAGAGAGAGAGATAAAACATGAAGCTCTTAGATTCTGTATTCTGTCCTTTCAACCATCTGTTTGATCCTGTGACTGTTTTAGGCCACATTCATAATGGCATAGCATGGTGTGACACAGTATGCCATAACAGGAGGATAGGGTTGACAAGATGGTTCAGTGGGTAAAGGTGCTTACAGCCAAGTCTAACCGCATGTTTTATCTCTGGAATCCACATGATGAAAGGAGAGAGCCAGCTCTGCAAGTTATCCTCTGACCTCCACACTTAGGCCATGGCACATTCATGTACACACACACACACACACACACACACACACACACATGGGGGGATGGAAAATGGCTCAGTGGTTAAAAGCACTGGCTGCTTTTTACAGAAGACTAGATTCAATTCCCAGCACCCACATGGTGGCTCACAACTATCAGTAATTCTAGCCCTAGGAGATTCAGTGCCCTCTTCTGTTCTCCAAAGGTACTACACACATGTTACACAGTTGAGTCCAAACACACACACAAAATAATAAAATAATTCTTTTAAATAGGAAAGAAAAAATATGTAAAGATGGGGAACTAGGCAGTGGTGGAGCACAACTTTAATCCCAGCACTTGGGAGGCAGAGGCAGGCATCTGTGAGTTTGAGGCCAGCCTGGTCTGCAGAGCAAGTTCTAGGACAGCCAGGGCTACACAGAGAAACCCAACTTTAAAAAAATTTTAAGATGGAGCTAGAGAGCTCTCTGGTTAAGAGTGCTCTCTGTTCTTGCAGAGGACTGGCATTCAGTTCCAGTTCCATCACAGGGGGTGATGCATGAACACCTATATCTCCAGCTCTAAGGGACCCACATGCTCTTCTGGCCTCCACAAACACCTCCACACTCATATACTGTTCTTTAATGAGGGGAGACAACAGGACATTGTCTGAGGGAGTTGTTAGTCTCCTCTGGGTACTGTTAGACCTGGAACTCATGAATCTCCTTGTTTGTTCTTGTCCTTTGAGGTGCAAATCTTTTAGTTGTTCTATGTAAACAAGTGCTAAAAATAGCTCAGCAAGTATTTGAACCTGGCTGCTCGAAGATTACCATGTGTGTCTGCTTAGCTTGTTGGCATAGTTATCTAATGAGTACACTGCACATTTGAGTTGAATTTATGCTGTGGAAATTGTCACTAACTAGAACACACCTCAGTATGACATTTCAGAATGGGGTGAGTCTGATATCTGAGAAACTTAAAATATAGTTTGTACGTCTGTGGAATAAAGGAACACTTCCATTCTTTCTGTCTCCCCCATCCCCATGCTTTGTATATGAAAATCTGCCTTTCTAGTTGGCCCGGATGGGAGCTGCAGCTTTCAGTGCAGGGCAGACTTGTCCAAGTCAGTGGCCTTCCCTGAAGCTGCTGTCTTAGGGCTCCTGTCATGCCAGAATGTGGCATTCTGAATTAACTATTACAGTAGCATAAAGTGGAAGAGATGGTGATCAAAAGAGACCTTGACACTCAGTGGCTGGAGGTAAAGACACTGGCTACTAAGGCTAAGGACCCCTGCCTGTGAAGACAGGTGTATGGCCAGGCACTTGGAAAGCAAAGACTCAGGAGTTCAAAGACAGCCTCAGTCACATGGGGAGTTTGAGGCTACTTGAAATCCTGTTTCAAAAAATCGAGAAGCAGATCTCAACCTAGGGCACACTCATTGTTTCACACCTGACCCCGCTTAGCTCCCAATGAACTTGCGTCCCTGTTTTCTTATTGGCTTCCTGAAGGCAGGACTTGGCTTGAAGGTTTCAGAAGCCTGTCAGAGTGCTGAGAACAGTGCTGAGTGTTAGATGGTCAGGGCTAATTCTGATCTTACCATGTGACCCTAACAAGAGATTCCTTACCTTTTTAGTTGAGCCTGTGTTACTAAATTAATTCCACAAGCTTGTTGAGTGTTTACTGTTCTTTGGACTCTGTTTGGCAGTGTGAGAAATCCACAAAGTCACACTGACTCTGCTCAGAGAGTGAAGAGCCCACTAATATGGCACTTTTGAGTAAGGAAATTAATGTTAGTGATCCCATGTTTGTTGCTCCAGGAGAGGGCCTGCCGGCAAATATCTCCTTGGGAAACCTGTAAGATTTAGGTGTCTTCCAGGGATCAGGAGGGTAGAAGGGGCTTGTTTATGAAAGGAGTGGAAGGGAACCTCAGGCCCTAAAATAATGATAGGTTCAAGCAGGTAAAAAAGCAACAGAATTGGGAGGCAGAGACAGGCGGATTTATGAGTTCGAGGCCAGCCTGGTCTACAAAGTGAGTTCCAGGACAGCCAGGGCTATACAGAGAAACCCTGTCTCAAAAAACCAAAAAAATAAAAAAAATTTTAAAAAAGTATCAGGAGGAATAGCTGCAGTTATGAGCACTGCTGTGTCAAACATGGTGGCTGGAACCTTATATTCATTGTCCCACCAGAATTAGTGCAATTTGATAAAAGTGTCATTACCCCTTGTGGTAAGAAAACTACCTGGGGTGTAGTAACGTACACTTTTAATTCCAGCTGGTGGACAGATTCTGTGAGTTCAATACCAGTGTGGTTCCAGGCCAGGGATGTCTCAGAAACAAAACAGGGAACAAGAAAACTGGCATGAACATACCACAGCACACATGTGGAAGTCAGAGGAGAGCTCAGGAGTTACTTCTCTCCTACTTAATAGGTTCTGGGGATTGTTCAGGTCATGGGGTTTAGTGGCAGATAGCTTTCTTTACCCACTGAGCCAGTTCTCTGGCCCTTCATCTTAACTGCAGTATTGCCCACCCAAATACTTTTGATTAAAACTTTTTTTTCAGTACCCATGAACAAAGAGGCCCAACAGCCAGGTTGAACATCTTTTCAACGATCAGCCATAATCTGTCCTGAATCAGGAACTGTAAATGTAAATTCTGGGGAAAGAATTGGCGTTTGTTTTCTCTTATCAGAGTCAGCTCAAAGGTCAGCCATTGGAAGTAACTTGTGATAGTCAGGCTAGAGTAATTTCTTGTTTCAAAGCCAGGTGTAGTGGCACAGACCTTTTTAGTCCCAGCACTAGGGAGGCAGAGGAAGGTAGATCTCTGTGAGTTTGATGCCAGCCTTGTCAAAGCAAGTCAAAGGCCTTGCTTTAAAGAGTGAAACAACAAAACAAAACAAAACCCACAACCTACCTGTGCTGTGAACAGCCAGGGTTCTCTGAGCCTATCTCCTCAATTGTCCTTTCTTACAACCTGTGTCCCCTTGCACCACCAAGGTTTAACACCCCAGCCATGGGTTCTAGGCACTCTGACTTGGGATGGTGTCCTGCATTTACACTGCATAGGAGAGTCTGGTATCCTTAGCAGAGACCCTGTCAGCTGAATGAGGATTCTCGAGGCCTTTCTCCTGCCTTATGGTTAGGGTTATCTGGGGACAGCAAGAACATCCCAAACCCTCACCCCCAGAAAGCTTTCTTTATATAATTAGTAACTATTTACTGTGTGCCAGATCCTGGAAAGTCACTGTCTCCTGTCCTGTCCTGTCCTGTCAGCTTGATGAGACAGGTAGTGCTACACCCTCTATAGCTTGTAAGAACTGAGGCTAAAAGACCAGAAACTCACAGGAAATTTATATAGTTAATCCATACTTAATGTGGAACCAAAACTCAGACCTGTGACTTAAAGTCCACGTTCTTAATTACTCTGCTGTTTTCTCCTGCCATTGTCTCTAGACCTGAGAAACAGGTGCCCAGTTGCTTTCTCTTGGCTTTTTTGAGGTGATGTTGTAAACCAAAGCGGGCATAAGGTCTTAGAAACGAGCCATTTGTCTGCCTCATCTTCCACTGGAATCTAAACATTCCTTTGTGATAAAGAATCATTTAGGCCTATAGTACCTTTGGGGAAATTTAAACTAGGTACTTCCGATGCCTGGCTAGCTCACTTGGCACCTTAAAATAGGCACCTCGTGGCCTGGGAAGGGGTTTGCTCCTGAGACCCAGGGACTGTCAGAGCAGCTGTGATTGGGAAGCCAGTGTTTCCATCAACTGTGGTAACCTATGATACTCAAAACCTTTACTGCTAGGTCATTTTAGAAAGGAAAATCCAAGTTACATTTCATAGAAGGGTTGAGGTGCAAAGATGTCAGCTGTTGTAGTTGGGGAAAGGACTACAAGTGAAAGTGCTCTGCAGGCATGGGTGACAGAGTTAGACATTTATACAAGCACTTAACAAGCCAGGCATGGCTGTGCTTGCACCTGTGACCCAGTGCTGCCAGGCAGACAAGAGCCCTACTGTACTAGCCTCCAGCAAAACACCAGGTTCAGAGACCCAGTCCCAAGGAAGTAAGGCCGAGTATGATAGAGCAGAGAACTGACATTGTTCTTCTGGCCTATGCATGCGCGCGCGCGCACACACACACACACACACACACCAGCATGCCTTCTCCCCTGCATACCCCTGTGCACAGACCACATACACTCACACGTAGACATAAGATGTCAAGCGTTATCTGAATTCTTGTAGCAAGAGGGCTATAGTTATTCTTAATAATAGCCTTGGTTACTCTGTCAGAGCCTTTCCAGATTCAGTTTTTTGGCTACCCACGGTCATAGTGGTTTATGAAGACTCCTTAGAAAACATGGCTAGTGGGTAGTTTTCTTACTCTGAAGCTATTGTGGGCTAAATTGTACGTATGGATCTAGGAAGCCTACAAACCCAGCAGTGTATGAAGAAAGGTGGGCCTGTGTTTAGAGAATAGGCTATTTATGTGGTATTCATGATATTGGTGGTATTGTGGTGGTGGTGGAGGTGGTGGTGGTGGTGTTTTAAGACAGGGTCTCTCCCAGCACTCGGGAGGCAAAGGCAGGCGGATTTCTGAGTTCAAGGCCAGCCTGGTCTACAAAGTGAGTTCCAGGATAGCCAGGGCTATACAGAGAAACCCTGTCTCGAAAAACAAAAACCAAAAAAAAAAAAAGAAAAGAAAAGACAGGGCCTCACTCTGTAGCCCTATGGCCTGGAAGTCAATCTAGACACACTAGCCTCGGATTCACAGGTTTCTATCTGTCTCTCCCTCCCCACTGCTAGGATTAAAGGTATGTGATTTGCACTTGGCTGGAATAATTTGAGAGGGGATCCGAGCTCAGCCTGGTGACACAGGCCTCTCTCTCATCCCAGCTACTCAGGTCTCTTGAGACAGGAGATTACAAGTCTAAGGCCTATACCACAGAGCCACAGAGAAAGAGCTTACTAGGGGCTATTGCAGTTCCCAGAAGCTAGTACCAAAGGTGCAAGCTATGGGCAGCTCAATGTCTTTAGGCACATGGAGGTTTGGGAGATTGCTTTCTGCCCAAGTTCTACCTTTGCCATGACCCAGGCCAGTACTGAGGCTCAAGTAAGATACACTAATGTCCAAGTGATGGTAGCACATGTCTTTCATCCCAGCACTTGAGAGGCAAAGGCAAGTGGCTCTCTGAGATCAAGGCCAGCCTGGTCTACATTTTGAAAAGTGATACAGGAGTCTGGTGAGATGGCTCAGTGGGTAAGAGCACCAGCTGCTCTTCCGAAGGTCCTGAGTTCAAATCCCAGCAACCACATGGTGGCTCACAACCATCCATAATGAGATCTGACGCCCTCTTCTGAAGTGTCTGAAGACAGCTGCAGTGTACTTACATATAATAAAGAAAAGTGATACACTAAAAGTGATATTCCTGCAGCAGTGGAAAGTCACTGAGTGCACTCAGCCCAGCCCTGAGCCAAGCATGTCTATTAGATATCAAGAACAGTGGAGATACAGGAGACAGCAGAGCCTACAAGAACTGACAGGCTACTTTCCTGCTCTAAGCACACATAGCCTGACCTTCTACTCTGACCTGGCAAAAAGAGAATATCCAGGTGGTCCAGACAGTTTCCAAGGCTGAGGCTCTGGGTATACACTTGGAGGAGCAGCTGTCTTCCCGAGCTGCCCCTGATTCTCAGCAGCTGGCTTTGGTATGATTTTTATCATTTGGTACCTGACTCTCCTCAGGGAAGACTTAAGCCAAGGTGTTAGACTATAGGCATCACTGAGGCTGCCCAGATTTTAGGGCTTAGGAAAGCATAGATTACTGTTTTGCCTGGTGTCTAGGGCCTGGCACCATGTTGGAGGTATTTTGCCCCTTTTTTGGCCGTAAGCCAAGACCTTGGCTGCAATCCTTGCAGTCATGAATGCTGCCCACAGCATGGGAGGGCTGAGTTGTTTGTGTGCCTGCCATTGCTGTGTACCAGTCCCCTTGCTTGTGGGGCTGGAAGCAGAGCAAGCAGCCTGCGAGGTGGGACCCAGCAGGCTATAGTCTGTCTGGTTGGCCTGGACGCTTGGTGGGACAAGGAGCTAAGCCTTTTTTTTTTTGGTTGATTGTCTTTTTCAAGATAGGGTTTCTCTGTGTAGCCCTGGCTGTCCTGGAACTCACTCTGTAGACCAGGCTGGCCTCGAACTCAGAAATCCACCTACCTCTGCCTCCCAAGTGCTGGGATTAAAGGTGTGTGCCACCACTGCTCAGCAAGGGGCTAAGCCTTAGTCCTCATTGCATCTCCCCTTGAAACCCAAACACAGCGTCTCCTCTCAGGGTTCACCATTTCCTTTATCGCCTCAGGAATGTGACAGGCAGGAGTATTTGCTCCCAAGTAAAGTCTGGCCCACCACAAATTTGATCTGAAAAAGAAAACAATCCAGAGGTGTATCTTGCTGTACATGGGGAGCCTGGCCTCTGTCCCACTGATGTGTCCCTTTGCCTTCTGTCATAGCCAAGCCCCTCACGCTTAAATTCCCAGTTCCCTGATGAGCGAGGTTTTCCTTAATGTCACGATCTTCCTGCAGATCAGATACCTCCATGCAGGTTACCAGACTTAGAGCCCTCCACCTCCTTGCTGTTCCTCCTCCTCTGCCCTGTCCACCTCCGATAACGTGACTAGTGCCTTTGCCTCCCACCTGCCCTAGTCACATCAAGTTTAGCTTTCAGACCCTTTATCCAGGGATCCCAAAGTCACTTGAATTTTGACTCCTTACCCCATAGAGAATCAGGTCAAATGGGTCAAGTGTAGACACTTATAAGCCAGATATCAAGATATCAGATATCAAGATATCAGATATCAAGAGGTGAGACAGGAAGATAAAAAATTATAGACCAAACAGAGCCATGTAGTGACCAGCCTAGACTATAAAGCAAGACCCTGTCTCAAAAACAAAAGTCAGAGCAGCATTGTTGAGGAGATGCACACCCCTTCGCCCCATCAGTGTCCACTGTAACTCAGTGCTTGGATACTCAAAAGTTTGTTCCAGAAGATGGATAAGAATGATGGGCTGGCATTGGGAGATGAAAACAAGTGGCAGATGGTGCTAAGGAACATCCCAGGGCTGAAGAAAGATGGTTTCCAGAAAGGGAGAAGCAGTTAGGCATACTCAGTATCTGGGACAACCTGACCAGGGGAGGCCATACGCAGAGGCTGAGAGCACACTGGCGGTATCAGGGACAGCGGTGACCACAACCATAGTACATAGGTCTTTGTGTCCAGGCTGGTCTGGTCAGGAAAAGCAGGGAACGGAAGAGATTCAAAAGTGGTCCTAGAAGCTGGGCATGATGATGCATGCCTGTAATATCAGCACCTGGGAGGCAGGGACCAATGGATAGAGAATTCAAGACCAGCCTCACACATGAGACCCCCATCTTAAAAAGGGGGAAAGGGGACTTTAGCCAGGCAGTGGTGATGCATGCCTTTAATCCAAGCACTCAGGAGTCAGAGGCAGGCAGACAGAGTGAGTTCCAGGACTGCACAGAGAAATCTAACACACACACACACACACACTCACACTCTCTCATGTGCACACACACACACACAGTCTCCTAAACCAGAAAATTTTCTCCCTGCCATCCTTCCTCCTTGCTTTCCAAAGACATTCTCCACGACTGAGACCCTGCTTGGCCCTTGACTTCCCTCAGGTACTAGAGGTAGTACGAGCCAACTACGACACACTCACACTGAAGCTGCAAGATGGCCTGGACCAATATGAGCGCTACTCTGAGCAACACAAGGAGGCTGCCTTCTTCAAAGAGCTGGTGAGCTCCCTATCCCCTCCCCATCCCCATCCCCGCCCGTGTCTTTAGACTCTAGGGTATGTCTGCAGTTTGCTAAAGATTAATAAAACTATAGGGGTTTGCTATGCAGCCTTTCTGTCAAAGCAGTTTGGAGTGAGGCAGTGAGAGACATACAGTCGTAAGCCACCATTACCCACCTTTTCTGCAGCCACAGAGACAACCTTACACAGCTAAGGCTGGGCTGGGGTCTGGCATGTAGTACCAGTGGCAGCCATGTTACATTACTCCCTTTCCTGTCCTTAGAACAACTAAACAGAATAGTTGATCCTTCGTCTCTCCCCAACTGGTTTCTGGCTTGAGTCCACTCCTATGTCTATCTCCGCAGGCTTCACTATCTGTACCCACTCCCATTTCTCACCCACGCTGGCTCTCCCTGGCATGGCTCCAAGCTGGCCTCTCCCTTTTGAATGTCCCTTTCCTGTTCTGTACTCAGCTGCCCCAGGCAAAGCTCTGCCTTCCTGTAGGTATGCTGCCCTCCCAGTTGCCACAGACCCTGATAGTGAATGGGACAGGACAGAGAGGTTCTAAACTCACTGCCCAGGCTCTCATCAGCTAAGTTTTCCCACAGTGCACCAAGGTGCTAGATGTCAGCAGATCACAGTCCAACTCTAACCCTGACATGAAAGGCCTCAGGATTTTTCTGTGGTAAGTTAGTTGTGAACAAGAAAATCAGCCGGGCGTGGTGGCGCACACCTTTGATCCCAGCAGAGGCAGGTGGATTTCTGAGTTCGAGGCCAGCCTGGTCTACAGAGTGAGTTCCAGGACAGCCAGGGCTACACAGAGAAACCCTGTCT
>NC_034590.1:157148725-157163578 GCF_900095145.1 Mus pahari | reverse complement strand
AGGAAGGAAGGAAGGAAGGAAAGACAGGCAGAAAGAAAGAAAGAAAGAAAGAAAGAAAGAAAGAAAGAAAGAAAGAAAGAAAGAAAGAAAGAAAGAAAGAAAGAAAGAAAGAAAGAAAATAAATCACCATGGGGGCTGGAGAGATGGCTCAGTGGTCAAGAGCATTGACTACTTTTCCAGAGGCCCTGAGTTCAGTTCCCAGCACCCACATGGTGGCTCACAACCATCTGTAATGGGATCCGATGCCCTCTTCTGGTGTCTGAAGACAGCTATAGAACTTATATACACAAATAAGTAAATCTTTAAAAAAAAGAAAGAAGAAAACCATCATGTAGGCACAGTGTTTTTTAATGAGCTGAATAGTGATTTTCACATCAATGTGGAGATTTACTGGGTGCCAGAAACAAATAAGAGAATGACTTAGCTTATGGAGAGGGTTGTAAAGGAGAATATTAGAGTGGCCTGCCTGCCTGCCTAGGCTGGCCTGGGATTCTAGGCATGAGCCTCCGCAGCAGGAGCTGGCTTTTGGATCCAGGCACTGCCTCTGCTCTCCTGGCTGAACCTCTAGCATAGGGGAGCCAGTTCCTGGTCCTTAATGAGGTGCAGTTGCCTGCTGTTGCCTGCTGTTGCCTCCTTTGCTTCCTACCTGATGACTCCACTTCCTTTCTTAGAGCCAAGCAAAAACTAAAGAAAAGCTCCCTGGCTTTCCAGGCTAAGGCAGATTGATCCACATTCTTCCCCTCCATGCTTGGTTGGATCCTCGTGAAAACACGTACTTATTTCCATGCACGAGCTTCCTTGCAGAGGCTGCTAAGTTCCCCAGAGCTTTGAGAGTTGGGAGTTGGGCTCTCCCAGCCTTTCCTCACGACTCTTTCTCCTGCCAACACAGTGAACACTTCATCTTGGCCTGCCCTCTGCTGTTTGTAATGGACTGTTTTCTCTGCCCTTCCACTTTCCCCAACCCTTTCCCAGGTTCGGTCCATTAGTACCAACGTCCGGAGGAACCTAGCCTTCCACACACTCAGCCAGGAAGCCCTCCTGAAGGAGTTTTCCACCATCTCCTGAGGCTGCACTGCCTGAGAGCCACTGACTGCCTTACCCATGAGGCTCCTGGGCTGGAGGGCAAGCACACGGAGTGGGGACTGACTTCAAGGTTGGAGAGAAGCACAGACCCCGAGGCTCTTGGTGAAGGCCGTACTTCAGTGAGCTTGGACAAGCGGCAGGCCCAGGATGGTCTTATTTGGGGAGAAATGGGAGGGTAATGGGAGAGGCAACCAAAAGTGTGGCGTTTCCAGGCCGCGTTCCCTGGGTACTGCCCCATGATTCCAATTGAGATTCCTGGTTCTGGCTTCAGGTGCTGGTCGGACAGGCCCGGGCTGATGCCAGCACTCTGGAGGCCAATGGCTGGTCATGGCTGATGATGGCTGATGATGGCTGGTCATGGCGGATGCCACATCCTATTTCCTTTTAAACCTGAGCAAGGCCCCTGCCCTCACTACAGTCTGCCCAGTCCTTAGCGCCTCAGCTCTGGCACAGAGTAGGTCGGGATGGGCGCCTTTTTTCTGTCTTCTAAAGTCAAAGTTGACACCTCTGAGAAACTGGAGATTGGATCTGCCTGGTGCTCTGCTGCCTAGCTGCTCCTTTCTGGATTTTCGTTTTGGCATCAGGAGCACCTGTTGGCTTCCCCTTGCCTTCCCACGTTGACTGTCAGCACAATAGGCCCACAACTTCAGCCTTGCCTTTTTAGTCTGTTTTAAACTGTCTTAAAGGAGTGCGTGTGAAACAAACATTGACAGGGTTCCTGGAGCCCTCAAGGTGCCTACTTTGCTGGCAGCTCCCCCTCCCCACCCACCCCTGCAGTGGGGGCCTAGATGAGCTCCTCCACGTGTTCCACCCCCTCACCCTGCTGTTGTTTACATTCAGCCTGCCTAAGAATTTCCTCTGGGGAGGAATCTGTTCCTGCTGTGGTCTGGTGCTGGCAGAGAACCTGCTGGGGGTGGGGTGCTATTCATAGAGACAGGCTAGGTGAGCACCATGCCTCCAGCCTCCATCTTGTCTAGCCATATTCTAGCTGGGTCTTGGGCACTTCCAACCTCCGTGAAGTTGGCCTGTGGATTCTATCATCGGATGGTCTCCATGGAACCACTGTAGGGTTCCCCCCCCCCCAGCTCCCCCTGAAATAGCTGCTGCTCTAAGTCCCTCTGATCCAAAGCTTTGTAAAGTTCTAGGCTGGCAGGGGCAGGCCACACAGTGAGGACCTGAGGAGGCTGAGAGTAGGCCTGGGGTTCCCTGGGCTCCTTCCATTCCGCATCTGTCTCTCTGGAATCCTTGCCCTCCCTGGAAGCCAGTTCTGACTGAGCAGAGGTGTGATAGTTCTAGAGACTCTGTCGACAGACTGACATGCATAGATGTAGAATCTTAAGCCATTGTGGGGTGGGTCATCTCTAATCACTGGTCACCGGATGGATAACTTGACCTGAGGTTTTTAGTGTTTCCCATGGTGATAAACCCCAGAGCAGCTGGATCTGGAGCTGGTGGCAAATCAAAGCTATTAAAGGTTGATTTGTGTGTCTTTAGTGTCTCCTTAGTGTCTTTTCCCCTTTCCCCTCTTCATCTCTTTAATGCAGGTGTTGGTCCTGTGTCATAAAGGGACTCTTGGCCCTGATAGAGGCCAGCTGGGTTCAGAGGACTGTGGTCTCCCTTGCCTCTGGGTGAAAGAAGGGAATGATGCTATGAGCAGGCCCCTGGGTTCCGGCTAGGACAAGCAGCCCCTATGGGAAGCACTCCTTTTCTCCCTGGCTAGAAGCCCACCCCTTGGTGGGTCCTTCCTGTACACCTAAGACCTTTAAGCTGGAGTCTAGAAATCAGCTTGGCGGGTGCCTCTGACAGCTCTGTGGAGGTCTCTGGGAGTGTCCCCCCAGAGACGGGCCTCCTTAAGGCGGCTGCCTGTCCCAGACTCATACAGGAACACCCACCACAGTTCACTGACTCGAGTGTTTGGAAAGTAATCTGATGGGAAAGACTCAATGCGTTGAGGTAGTTTAGCTGAGACTTTTGGTCTCAACAGGCCATTCCTGGAGACATGAGGTGGAGGGAGAGGGAGCTGTGTGCAGGGCTGTTCCTCCAGAAAGTGAGGGAGACATCTCTTCTGGCTTCCCCAAACCTTTCAGAAGCTCCCTAAATCTGCTGGGAAAACCAAGTCTAGAACAGCAGGTGGGAAAGGAGATAGGGCAAAAAAGTTCACTACTTTCTCTGCCTTCCCAGGTGCCGGGGAGGGGGGGAGGAAGAGCCGTCAGACCCGGGAAGAGGGCATTCAGAAAGTGAGGCTCTCTCTGGAACTTGTGATAGACAAATGTGCCCAGTGCCACCTGTGAGCCTGTGTCCAGAGGCTGGGTTGGCTCCGCATCCCCATTCCGCTGGAGAAGGGTGGCTGCTGATGGGGAACACGCAACACGCGGCAGGAGGAACAGAGAAAATAAGGCTGAGATGAAGATCAGAGGGAACAAGGGACTCAGACATACCCCAGGCTCTAGCCCAGCAGCGCAGGACTGGCTGACTGAGGGGTGGAGGGAAAGAGGTGCCTGAGAATTGGAGGCGGGGTTTCTTCACAACGGGGCTTTTCTGGCCCCCTCTTCTCGGAGCCCCGCAATGGTGGGTGGTGTAGATGGAGAGCTATTCTCCCTTCCGGCACTTTCCAGTTCACCCTTTCACCCGGTGCCTCCTCCGAGCTGCAGAGGGTGGGGGGCGGGGGTAGGGGGAGCCAATCCCGGCAGCGCCTAAGGGGGGAGGCGGCAGTGACAGCCGCGGGGAGGGGGCGGAGGAGAGGCGGCTGGGCTCAGGCTCAGCTCTCAGCTCCACTCTGCCTTCTGCTCCGCTCTTACTTGCTGCCCAAGGATCCTGCTCCTGCCCCGGGACTCTGAGGTGGGCCCTAAAATCCAGCGCTCTCCAGAGAAAAGCCTTGCCAGCCCCTACTCCCGGCCCCCAGCCCCAGCAGGTCGCTGCGCCGCCAGGGGGCACTGTGTGAGCGCCCTACCCTGGCCACCCGGCGCCCCCTCCCACGGCCCAGGCGGGAGCGGGGCGCCGGGGGCCATGCGGGGCCAAGGCCGAAAGGAGAGTTTGTCCGAATCCCGAGATTTGGACGGCTCCTATGACCAGCTTACGGGTGAGTCGGTGGCTCAGGGGTCCTGGGAGGGTGAGCGGACTCCATCCCCTAGACCCTTCCATCTCTCTGCCCCATTCCTGTGCACCTTCCAGGCTGGTCTAGGGAACAAGACCCTAGGATTTAAAGCTTTGGGTTCCTAGGGGGCCGAGGAAGAACAGGTGGAGCAGGTGTAGAGAGGCAGCAGGTGTAGGCGTGTGTGACACAAGGCTAGGAGTGCGTCTGGAGTGGGAGGTGTTACGTGCGGGAGCACCTGTCTCTTGTGTGTCTGTGTATGTATGTGTACACCTCCCACAGCTGGTTACCATGTGCCTTGAGCTTTGGTGACAGCCGGGGTGAGTGTGTTTGCATGAGGCAGTGCGATTTTATGGTCTTGCCAGATGTTTTGAGTGTGGTTGTGTAGGACCCTGACTGCGCTAGTGAAGTTTGTTTTAACCGTATGTCTGTTACATGTTCAACTGTGTGCTTTGAATGATTCTGTGTGAAATGGCGTGTGTGACAACCAGAGTGCGTCAGGATGTCACTTGGTGGTGGTCTGTCCCTTAAGAAGACTTCTGGCATGAGCGTTCATTAAAAGTGTGTTTGTGATTGTGGGGCTCTGGGTTGTTTCAGCATTTGGTGCTGTCTGTTCTCACTCATGCCTGCAGTGGGGACCCTGTGACTGTTAATGGCATTTCTGTCCTCTTTGCCTCTCTGTCTTCCTGGTGTCAGCAAGGGTCTTTCTTTAGCGTCCCCCATTTGCTCCCTCTATTTCCTGCAAAAAGCTCAAGGACCCAAAGAGAGACCCACCCCCCTAGGGTTCTAGCACCCGGCCCCTCCCTGTAGAGAGTCTTTGGTTAGTGCTGGGATAGTTTCTACCCCGGAGGAGAATTACTCAGATCATTCTGGACATGCAAAGCTCCTTTAATTACCAGCAACCCTATTAGAACTTCCTCTAAACCTCTTGCTTTCCTTCAGAACAAAGATAGAAACTATGGGCCTATAAAGTGCAGGAAGGCTCCCCTCCCCCTAACCCCTCCCACCCTGTCACTTTGTGGCCCACCTTGGGAGGGTCTGTATGTGTGTGTAGAGTCCTGAGCTTGGTAGGTAGATTCTGTTTATGTAAATGACTTCGTCACCTCTGTATATTTCCATATCTGTGTGTCTCATTGTGTAGTCTGCCTAAGAACTCCAACCAAGGGTAGGAGGGGTGCTGTCTGTCCTAAGACAGAAACAGTGATGGGCAAGTGGGGAAGACCATAATCCTTGCCCTTGTCAACGGAGTCCGGGTAAAGCCTGGGGAGCAGTGAAGGGGACCAGGATCTTGTGCTCTGAGAATACGTCTCGGCTACTGATTTTGGGAAGACCCAAGTGCTCACCATCAACTCAGGATCCTTGAAAGCAGTAAGGGTCCAGGAGCCCCCATTGACATGCGATTAGTTTACTTCCTACACCATTCTCCTCCCCTTTAGTGAAATGGTCTCCTTGCTGGGCTACTCGATTTATTTATTTTTAATTAACTTATCGTGAGAGAGGGTTTTGCTGCATAGTCCTGGCCTTACCATGTAGCCTAGGCTGGACCCACACCTCGAGTTCTCCAGTCATCAGCATCCTTGCTGTAGATGGCTCTGCACTGTGGAGACCTCTCCTTTGTAAAGAGAGGCTTGGCTTGGCTTGTGACTGGAGTCCTGTGATTGGAGCCCTAAGGAGGAGTCGTTGTCCACGGTGCTGAAGTGTGCTCCCGCCCTCCCCTTCCCTATGCAGGCGGGATTCCTCAGTTGAATGTGGGGTAGAGAAAGAGGCTGTATCCCTATCATCTTGGTTCATTATGCTGGCAGCAAAGTGGTCTTAAAGTTATTACTCGGAGCAACTTGGATACACCCCGACCATCGCAGTCTTATCCCAAGCTCAAAGCCGTTGGGAAAGACTGTTTCTTAGTAGGGGTAGGGTAGGATGTGCCCACCCCCTAGCCCCCAATTCTTTGTATTCTTACCTGCGGGGAGGGGGGCTGCTTGGCAGTGCTGCTCAGCGGGGAAAGGCTGAATCAGCGCTCAGCAGCAACCCCATCTAAAAAGAGGCCGAGAAAGAACAGTCCAAGCTTAAATTGAGAGTTGGGTTCTGACTCGCCATGCCCCAGGGCCTGGGTCCAGGATCTCTGGAGTCTCGTTCCTTTGGCAATTAAAGTATCGTTCCTGGGGATGGAGCGCCCCCGTGTGGCCAAAGAGCCCTGTGTATGAAACTAATTCCTCGTGCGCACTGTTGCCAGTGGATTCGAGTAGACAAGGTGTGGTGTTTGGTGGTAGCTGTCTCCTTTAATGTAGGCTCGCTCCCCTACCCTTCGCACACACAGTGGAAGAAATGAGAGCATACATCTTCTATGGCCTTTCCCAGGATTTTGAAGTGTTTGTAGGTGCTGGGATTTACATAGGGTTTTATTGATAGTAATAAGTCCTAGAAAGGGGTTTACACAGAGATTGTTAAATGAGGGGGCTTCTACTTGTTGTAGTTGGCTGGGAGCCAGCATGTGATGGTTGAGGTTTTTTTTTTTTTAAGAAAGGAGACTCTAAAGACAGGCATAGTTTTGAAAGGGATCTGGAACCAGTAGGTTCGCTAAGCTAATGTACTGTCCTTTCTCCCCCTTCCTGCTTTTTCTCCCATTGGTCCAGGAAGTGTGGAGAGTTGCCATGACAACTATGTCCTCTCACCCCTGTAGCGTCCCTGTGCTAATATGGGAGATGGGGGTGGGGAAAACAGCCGGAAGAGGGGTTGAAGTGGAGCAATAAAGGGTAAATAAGATCTGTAGTGGCTCACATCTGTAATCCCAGCACTTGGAAAGACGAGACAGGAGGATTGCCATGAATTTGAGGACAGCCTGAATCTTGTCGCAAGTGCCAGACAAGACCCGATCTAAAATAAACAAATAAGTCATTCATCATTCAGTCATCCAGGCTTTCTTTCAAAATTTGTGTGTGCCTCTTTTCCTTACCAGAAATCCAGAGGACGTTTGGAGAGAAAGCGGTGGGGAGCGAACGCCCTGCCCCTCCGCCACACCCCCGACTCTAAGAGCTTTGCGGGTGGGTGCAGAGCGCTTAAGATAATCTGAAAAGGTGCTCCTATGAGGCCAGCAACCTGCATCTGAAAGGCTCAGCGTCTGAGACACTATGTGTCAGTCCTGCCCTCTCGCACCACCCACTCTAATGGGGGCGGCACCGCCCTCAGTCAGGGACCTTGGGGGCGGAGCTTGGACAGTGAGCTCTCAGCCAAGCCATGAACCGCTGCCCTCGCAGGTGCCGGAGCCCGTTGGGGCAGGCAGCTCGATCTCTCTACCAGTTGGTGACTGGGTCACTGTCGCCAGGTATGAGGAAGGGAAGGGAGGACCCCTCTAAAAATGAGTGGCTCGGGATTGGAGCCTTACAGAGATGGAGAGAAGGGCTTCTCACAGAGATCGGAGGGAACAGGGACTCGCACTTAATCAGGGTAAGAGGGCAAGTTCTCTCAGAGTACAGCAGGGGATAAGGACCACTCACTCACAAAGCATCAGAATAAAGGAAGCTTCGGGCATCATGGCTCACAACATTGGATGGCGCTGCTCATTGAAGCCTCAAGAAAGGGGCAGGGCGCTGGGATGGAAGGAAGAAGCTTGTCGCTGGGCTGGGGAAAGGCACAGCCCCGTATTGCATTACTTGGGTTTAGGAGGAATGTCTTACAATGACCTATCAGTGTCCCTCCAAAAACAATATATATATATAAAAAATAAAGGCTAGAACTCACTAGTGAGTTCATGCCTGCCCAGACAGATGGAGTTGTGTGTCTCTAAGGCTGTGGTGCATCCTGGATTGTACATCCCTAGGATTGCCAGGGTTATAATGCTTTGGAGTTTGGTTTGAGAACCCTGAGTCAGATAACTAGCTTTCATGAAGTTGTACGTTGGCATGAAGTTTATGGATTTATGCTGTGAATTGTGGGTTCCATATAATGCTGTTGAGGTTTTCGCACACCTCCACTTAGGTTTTCTTAAGGCGACCTGGGCCCATAGAACCTGGAATTCTCCCCTCATCCTGGCTTCAAAGAAACTGAAACAATGTGGCCCCATGGCATTCCCAGATCTGTAGTTCTCTGCCTCATTAAGTGGGCTTCACCTGAGCCCCTGCAGTGTGTTCAGGGTCTGTGGCTGCTTCACACTATGTGCCTTCAGAAGGAGGAGTGTTGGGGCTGAGTGAGAGCCATGCTTACAAGTCTCTTGGGGAGCATGTGTCCCCTCAAGCCCCCTGCTTGGACTTGTCTCCAGTGATAGATGGATGGAGCCAGGCGGGGCCAGCTCTCAATCACTGCAGGCATGACTTCCAGGACCCAAAATAGCCCCAACGCCTAGGGAGGTCATTAATCACCTGATGCAGCTGGGGGCTGCAGTATCTTCTTGATTAGCTGGGGACGGAATGGTCTGGGAGGGGGCTGAGACAAGGGCTTTGGGGTCTTTGCTGATGGAGTGACAGTGGAGAGCAGATGGCTCAGGGTGAGGGTTCCTCCACAAGGCAGTATTTTTCCAGGCTTGAACTGTGGAGAGTAAGTGGCTGCTAGCAGAATCTCTGGTGAGATTTGAGACGTCTGGGAAGGACCGGCCCAGTGCCTTCACCGTTGAGTCTTGAGTTCTCACTTTGCCTAAAGTGATTCCATTAAGATTTCCCTCTGGAGCTGGCTATATGGCAGGGTCATAGAATATTCACCTCAAGTGTGCATGGCCCTTGGGTCAATCCCCAGTACCAACCCAAACAAACATGGCTATAGACAGTCTGGCCACACATACCCGTGATCTTAGCACTCAAGAGACTGAGGCTAGAAGGTTGTTGGAAGTTCGAAACTACCTTAGGTCACTGTCTTAGTCAGGGTTTCTATTCCTGCACAAACATCATGACCAAGAAGCAAGTTGGGGAGGAAAGGGTTTATTCAGCTTACATTTCCACATTGCTNTTCATCACTGAAAGAAGTCAGGACTGGAACTCAAGCAGGTCAGGTAGCAGGAACTGATGCAGAGGCCATGGAGGGATGTTCCTTACTGGCTTGCTTCCCCTGGCTTGCTCAGCCTGCTCTCATATAGAATCCAAGACTACCAGCCCCCCTTGATTACTAATTGAGAAAATGCCTTACAGCTGGATCTCATGGGGGCATTTCCCCAACTGAAGCTCCTTTCTCTGTGATAACTCCAGCCTGTGTCAAGTTGTACAGAACTAGCCAGTACAGTCACAGGTAAGTATCAAGGCAGCCAAGACTGCATAGAAAGACCAAGAACCTGGAAGCAGGGCAAAGCCAGGCAGATCTCTGAGACAGGGAGTTCTAGAACAACCATAGCTGTTAAACAGAGAAACCCTGTCTCAAAAAACTAAGAAGGAAAAAAAGTAAAGACCCTGTCTTCAAAAGAAAAAAGTCTGAGTGTCATGGCTAAGGAGTGTCATGAGTTTGAGGCTAACCTGAAGTGCATGATGGGTACTCTGGTAATTTGGGCTACAGGACCCAGGAGGCAGAGGCAGTGGACTTCTGCGAGTTCTTTTGTTTGGTTGGTTTGGGTTTGGGTTTGGGTTTGGGTTTTTAGAGACCATTAGGGTTTCTCTGTTTGGCTGTCCTAGAGCTGACTCTGTAGAACAGGCTGGCTTTGAACTCATATTCTCCTGCCTCTGCTTCCCCAGTACGTGTGCCACCACCTGGTCTGACCTCTGTAGGTTCAGCTCACAGGTCTCATGTTTGCCTCACAGGTGATAGACCCAGAGTTTAATCCCCAGGCACTGCAAACTGGACAATTAAAGCCCGTGGAATAGCTAAATCACGTCTGTATCAGTCTCTCACTGAACTCTTTTTTTTTTTAAGATTTATTTATTTATTTTATGTATGTGAGTACACTGTAGCTATACAGATGGTTGTGAGCCTTCATGTAGTTGTTGGGAATTGAATTTTTAGGACCTCTACTTGTTCCGATCAACTCCACTTTCTCAGTCCCTACTCGCTCCAGCCCAAAGATTTATTTATTATTATATATAAGTACACTGTAGCCGACTACAGACACACCAGAAGAGGACCTCAGATCTCATTATGGGTGGTTATGAGCTACCACATAGTTGTTGGGATTTGAACTCAGGACGTTTGGAAGAGCAGTCAGTGCTCTTACCTGCTGAGCCATCCCACCAGCCCTCTCATTGAACTCTTAAGACTTGAAAAGGTTTTGTAGGAGGAAGAGAGATCTGGAGAAAAGCTCTGTCTCTTACTTCCTAGGACGTCTGGTGGATTTAGAATCAGGAGTTCTTGGGAGGCTGGATCAAGGACTCTGAGAACTGGAAGGAAAAGGGCAGGCATGTGGACAGGACACTCGGATGCAGAGCTGTCAGTCTGCATGCCTCCCCAGCGCACAGTGTAGGAGGCAATGCTATGGTGCCTTTTTATTTTTTTTTTTCTTTTAAATTAAAGATGGTGCCTCTTCCAGTCCAGGCAGTCTGTTTAGCATTCGTAGAATCCAGCTCTTTTAAATTTGTGGACTGTTAATGTTGGAGCCAGCATTTTTTTAAAGATGAATTCTCATTATATTATTATTATATTATCATTATATTATTATTAGCTGTGACTGGGTAGCCTGGAATTAGCTGTGTAGTAAAAGCCGGCCTCAGACCCCAAGATCTGCACACTTCAGCCTTGTGAGCGCTAGTTTTGACCCTGTGTGGTCAGCTTAAAGTTAGACACAGTAGCATGTGTGGTTCCAGCACCTAGGAGGTGGAGGCATACCTGAGCTACATAGCAAGACCCCGGACTGAGGATATGGCTTTAAAAAATAAACAACACTCGATAGGTTTGGGATGTAGCTCAATGGGAGAACTACTTTTTTAAAAAAATATGAATGCCTGTATATAATGTTTGTGCAGATGTCCTCAGGGGCCAGAAGAGGGCAGCAAGTCTCCTGGAGCTAGCTTTACAGGAGGAGGAGCGCTGTTGGTGTGGGAACTGAACCCTCGTCCTCTGGAACAGCAGTAGTCTATGCTGTTAGCCACTGAGTCTTCTCTCTAGCCGCTCAGTGGTAAAACGATTGTCTAGCACACACAAGGCCCTGGGTTTGAGCCTCAGTACCATGATACCAGCTTAGATTGGATTTTCCTCTGACCCCCCCAATCAGAAAACATTTGCAATATAGCTCTTTTTGTTTGTTTGTTTGTTTTGTTTTTTAAGAGACAGGGTTTCTCTGTGTAGCCTTGGCTGTCCTGGAACTCACTCTGTAGACCAGGCTGACCTCGAACTCAGAAATCTGCCTGCCTCTGCTTCCCAAGTGCTGGGATTAAAGGCATGTGCCACCACGCCCGGCCTATATAGCTCTTTTAATGGCTTGCCTAGAACAGTTTATCTATAGTAGCCATACAACAGAACAATTGTAAATGAGGTTTTCTCAGTGGGCGCTGTCTCCCCACCTAATGGCAAGCTTGCGTTTGGATCTCCTTCACCGTGTTCCAGCCTGGGATCCATTTGTGTACGTTGCTTTGCTATGTGTTTAGTGGGTTTCCCTCTGTGTGGCCCAGACTGGCCTGGAACTTGAGAGATCCTCCTGCCTCACACTTTGCAACGCTGGCAACCCAGGTGTGTGCTGCCATGCCTGCCTGGTCCAGTGGGGTTGTTTGCTGTTGTGTTTGGTTGGTTGGTTGTTTTAGCATCTTTGCCATCTGAGAATCTAGTTGCAGTACAGTGAGATCTAGTCCCATCTCCAAGTTAGCTCTTCTCAGCTGAGTGCCTTGAGAAGACCTTCTTTACCTCGTCAGTGCAAGGTGCACAGTGCTAGCTGCTGTAGACCTCAAGGGGTTGCCATGAGACACCATCCGAGTAGAAATGTTGCTCAGTTTGGTGGAACACCCGTGTAATCCCAGCACTTTTGAGGCAGAGGAAGGACAATCTGGGGCCAGGCTAGGCTATGTGAAGACCCTGAGAGATGGTCCAGCAGTTAAGAGCAGTTGTTTCTTGCAGAAGACCTGGATTTGGTTCCCAGCACCATGATGGCTCACAATCATCTGCAACTCCAGTTCCAGGGGCATCTGACCCCTTCTTCAAATCCCCACAGGCACCACGTATGCATGTGGTGCACAGGTACACATTTAGGAAAAATATGTATACACATAAAATCTTAAAGGGGGGGACCTGTCTGGGGGAAAAAAACAGTTAAAAAAAATTATGACAGTAACAACTCTGAACCATTTGTGAGCTGCTGCGTGCTGTGCTGTGGAGCCCTGGGAGGAGTGCCCTGTCGCTCTGTCGCTCACAGTGGCGACCCGTGCTTACTCAGCACTCACGAAGTTGTCCAGTGTTCATGTTCTAGTTCATTCACTGCCACCAAAAGCTTTGTAAGGTGAGAAGCTCAAATACATACATGCTAAGAATTCATCAAGGTACCAGGTGATGGTGGCTCACATGGCACAGGCAGGAGGATCTCTGAGTTTCAGGCTAGCCTGGTCTACAGAGTGAATTCCAGAGAAACCCTGTCTCAAAAAACAAAAAAGAAAAAAACAAAAAACAAAAAAAAAAAACAATTATCAGTGGCTCATCCAGCAAAGGCAGTTGACCCCCTAAACCTCATGACCTGTGTTCCACCTCTAGGACCCTAGAGGTAAGACAGGCTCCTACAAGTTGTCTGTGACCTCCACACGTGTGCTGTGACAGTTCCGTGAACTCTTCCCCAAAATAATACTGGGTTTATTTTTCTTTTGATTTGGTTTGGTTTTTGTTCTTGAGACAGGGTTTCTCTGTGTAGCCCTGGCTGTCCTGGAACTCACTGTAGACTAGGCTGGCCTTGAACTTGGAGATCTGCCAGCCTCAGCTACCCAAAAGCTGGGATTAAAGGCGTGCGCCACCACCGCCCAGCCCAAATAATACTTTTTAAATGTGAAATAAAGGAGGTCGGGGGTTCACCCAGTTGAGTACAAGTTACAAACTGTGATTTGAACTCGGGGGAGTCTGGCATTTTGAGCTTCCGACACTACCTCTCTTTTCTCCTGCTTCTGCTTAATAACATTATTGAGTTAGGGGTTGCATTTTGTGGATTTAACAGGATTTAAAATACACAAAACAAAAACAAACAAAACAACAACATGATCTCAAGTGGCCCAGATTGGCCTTAACTGACCGGCATAGCCAAGGCTGTTCTTGAGTGCCAAATCCTCCTGCAGCCACTTGCAGGGGTCCTGGGGTTACAGGAATATGCTGCCGCAGCCTACCCAGCTCAGAGACTTGAGTTGTCAGCCGAGGGCTGAGAAAGGAAGAATTCAGCTGCCTGGAAAGGTGGGGGCCACCTCTGGATTCTGGGGTAGTGAAAAGGGAAGGCTTCATGGGCTTAGAGGGTGATGAGTCTGTGGCCATCTGCTAGGACCACCTGTGGGACAGTGGCTGAAACAGAGGGCTCTTGATGGTAAAAGGGCATCACAGGCCGGGACGACGTGGGTGGGTGGGGAGTGTCCTCGTGGGATATTTACTGTTTTCATCTGTGAAGCAATAACTTCTAAGGTATGGGAAACTGCAGCCAACTAGTGAATTGACTCTCTTCTTGCCACCGACCCCGGGGAGATGAGCGCTAAGGCACAGCGGACACCCTGCTATCTTCCTCCCCAACCTCCCAGGGCAGGTTAAACACACAGGGCTACGCTAGGGTATGAGGGAGACACTGACCCCCAGTGGTAGCTTTGTAGAAGTGCAATTGGACCTTCAACTGGAGCAAAGGGACTGGTTCCTGCCCAATGGAGACCCGATAATCCTGGTGCCTTGCAAGAGCCACACAGACAAAAGTGGGAACTTTTTAAGAAGGAAGTCACAGAGGATAGGCTCTGAGTCAGACTGGGTTGAAATGGAGGCGCTGACATTGGACCTAAACTTACTCTGGTTCTGGCTTAGGGGAGAATGCCTTCAAAGATTTATAAGGAGAGCAACGTTTGATAGCATCGGTGAGCTGTAATGCATCATCTAGTAGAAGTGATTGCTCGTTGCAATGCCATGGTAACGGTGTTAACTCCGAGGGCCCTTGTCTTGTGGTTTGCAGGCTCTGAAGGCCTGTCCACCCCCACTCACTGCCCCACACCAGGAAGGGCGAGACTTCAGCTTCAAGGCTGAAGATGATGATGCCATGAGGGCTCGTATTTCCCTCCTATCCTGGGCTTCTCCCCAAGGAGGGGTCAGGCTTTGGCGTATCAGGATGAGTCTCTAGCTTGAAGAAGGGAAAAACAGTCCCCCGCCCCTTCCCTCGGGAGCTTTAGTTGTCTGAGTCCCAGAGGTAGCCTCAGTAAGTTCCCTTCCTGGAGGGCCATAAAAGGGCCAGTGGCCTTCTTCCTGCTTCTGTGGTGAGACCTAATCCTCCCTTCCTGGGGCCTCAGTTTCACTGCCTGTGGCCTGTGGGCAGAGAGTGCTTCCCACCTCACAGTCTCCATGACAACCGCAATCGATGATGCTGATAGTGTCCTTCTGACAGGAGAGGTCACTCTTCTTCTCTTCCCCTTGTGTTCTCACACAATCCTCTATCAATCTATTAATGTAACCATAGACCCATTGCCTCCCTGTATAGCACATTGTGTGCCTACCCAACCTCGGATCTCAGCCCAGAAACCTCCTAAGACACACAGCTCACCCCACATTCTCAAATCCCCACACAGATTGACACACACACACACACATCATATATATATATATATATATATATATATATATATATATAT